>NC_057810.1:172586918-172627992 GCF_018294505.1 Triticum aestivum | reverse complement strand
AAATGGGGGTCATGTTGATCGAGAGGGGTGTGGTGTACCGCAAAACGGAGGAAACGGACCTCCTACGGTCGAAACAGGGGTCCTGTTGATCGGGGGGTGTGGCGTACCGCAAAACTGAGGAAACGGACATCCTACTGTCGAAACGGGACTCCACGGGATACTGTTCATCTCCATCATCGACCACCTCCAGCCTCCATGGGCTACCGTCGACCTCCTCTAGCCTCCACGGGCTCCTGTTCATCCAGCCTCCACCGCGTGCTACTCCACCGGCTACTGTTCAACCACCCCTCCACAATCTACTATTCATCCAGCCCTCCACCATCCACTATTCATCCAGCCCTCCACACCACGGGGTCCTGTTCAACCACCCCTCCACGGCCACCCCTCCACCGTCTACTGTTCATCCAGCCCTCCACACCACGGGGTCCTGTTCATCTAGAGGCAACGGCACCGCTCACTGTTCATCCAAACCCCCCGCAACGCTCACTGTTCATCCAATCGATCGGCTTCAGTTAGCAGCAGTACCGAAGGAATCGCTCCATCGGGTTTAGTTAACAGCCATCGATCGATCGCTCGAGTTCAGTAACGCGTAGCCCGCGGTGCAATCGCTCGGGTTCAGTTAGAGCCCAACGCCTCGCTCGGGTTCAGTTAGAGCCAACGCCTCGCACACACGCGCGTACGTGTACTAGAGAAACGTGCATCACTCGGCCCCCGACCTCCCACCATAACCGGCAACTCCCCAAAATTTTCCTCCCCCTCGCTTCTACCATGGTTTTTTCCGTCATGGACGGCCCAAAGAATGTCATGCAGCTGCGTCTCCGGCCCGCCCAGGACGAAAAGCCCATTTTCTGTCATGATTTTTTGTCATAGAAGTAGGAGCCCACAACATCTATGATGATACCGGGTTTTGTCACAATTATCATCATAGAAGTGTCATATGTATGACAGAAAAAAATTGTTTGGCCCAAAATGTCACGGGTGTGTCTTTGTTTTGTAGTGAGTACTCAAGACAACCATTAAATATTTGGTGGATTTCAAAACGAAGCAATCTGAGACTAACCAGATTGTTAAGGTCCTGAAGGAAAAAAGGAAATTAAATTCCTACTTGGTAAATCATAGGTGAAATGTTCTTTCCATAGTTGAATAACCTTTGTTTTGTCTGTTCATGTAATCAATCAAACCATTTGTTTTAGAGATCATGTAATAATTGTTTTTTTGTTTTTTGGTTTGTAATTTTATTTGAGCACAATTATGTATTAATTGATAAGACTCGGAGACATTTCATTTGGCTTGATGTGCCAGACCTACAAATATGCCAATCGGGCTGAATGTGCATTCAACAATAGTAGTAGTATAGATGGACCATAAGTGGCACGCATCGGAAAGGGCCAAGATGCTGGCTAAAAGACGGATGTTGTTGTAGCCAAAAAAGTTACAGCGGCCTGGCTTATGTATGTTAGTTGATATTATTGATCCATATACTCTATAAGTGTTTATATGTCTGTTAGTTCTGTACATTCTTGGTTGATTGACTCGGTATTTGAATCTTGATACATCGCTTGTGTACATATCTAAATGGGAGTACACATTATGCTGCGTTTGACATTTGAGTTGGACATGAAGTGTTACAAATATTCGAATTCACCTTAAACTGGATTCTAGTTTCTGAATTTGAGTGTCGGCATTTGTAAACCATATTCATATATGACAGTGGAATACATCTTTGTCGTCCTTTTGAAGATATATAAAAACACATAGAATGATTTATAAAGATTCATATAGGAATACAAAATGGATTCGAATTTAGTTGCCAGGGTAAACGTGGATGCTTATTGTCCCAAAATTCGAAAGAAGCAGCAAAATGTCCACTCCCATGTTGGTTGCCCGAAGCCAAGTGTTTGGGAGATGGAAATTACTGTCTACCCATTACACGGACAATCCATCGGCCCGGTTTCCACTACTCTAAATAGGGGTAGGTTAGTAACTTCAATTAGACGTGACATGACCGCCTCTGAGCCCATTCCGACACGGTGGGCGTCAAACATGGGCGGCAAAACACATTTGATTCAAGCTCGTCCGAAAGACCTCTGTTTCTCCCTCCATTCCCAATTCATACACAGTGGGCGGCAAAACAAACTCGACTCGGCCGAAATAAATGTAGGCAAATATTTTCAATAGGGGCAGGTTTGTAACTTCACTCAGACGTGACACAACCGCCCTACGTGTCAGCCCCGTTCATACACCGTGGGCGCCAACCACCCTCTCCTCGCCCGAAATCGCTCTGGGCAAATATTGGCGAGATGCGAGATTACCGTCCTATCCCCAACCGACGAGACATCCAAATTTTAAACGGGGGCTAAGTTCATAACTTTCCCATATTTCAGACAGGCGCGTCCCAAAAACATGGTTCCCCATACCTCTCCCTCCATTTTCCCATTCATACACCGTTCGCGCTAGAACACCCCATCCCCACACCAGCCTCCATCTGCCACCCCATCCATCGCCACCGTCCTCCACCACATCCATCGCCACCGTCCTCCACCATGCCGGAGCACCTACCAAGACCGCGTCATCCACTGTTAGAGATGGACGTTTCTCATCCACGGCGACGGACCAATAGCCTTGCATCGCGTCCTCTTGCTTCATCGTCGCCGTCGTCCTCTTTGTCGGGGCCACTCACACGACCTTCTCTTCCACCGCAACGAGACTTATCCCCCGATGCACCCGTCTACCATCGCAGATCTGCTTCAACGCCACCGACAGCCATAGCACCCCCGATGCCTACACGGCGCCGCAAGAGAGGTGGTACTTCATATCTCCTCAACTTTTTGATCTCAACCAGAAAACAGATCTTAACTTGGTTATTCTACTTTCTTTTCAGCTCTTAGAATTTAGTTCTTAGTTCGAAGCAAACAATGGATGCTAAATATCATTTCTCCGGTTTGCAACTTCAAATCTGCCATGGCACAGCCATAATACGGTTTAATTGATCATGCTTAGGGTTTAATTGATCATGTTGGTTCCGTGGTAGTTTCTTTAATAGAAATCGAAGGGGAAACCCTCTTTTGCTAAAAAAATATGCTTAGAGTTTCCCCCTTTTATGATCACTATATGATCAGAATACGTGCTTCATGTCATAATAACATTGCTCCGCCCATCAAGCTAAACAAGCTTAGATGTTCAAATACGAATCTGATATTATTAAAACAGAGTTGTTTAATTGGTCAGCTAAATGTTCCTAAATTAGTTTCGAAAATGCATGTTCCCCGCTCGGGTGTGTATCTCTACAAGGTGCCCACGGTGGGCTGGCCCACCCTGGGATTTTGGGTCGTCCCAGGCCCCGATTCCCCTCTATTCTGCTGCGCGCTTCCGATCTCTACTCGCCCCCAGACGCCTGCCTCGCCGACGACTTGCCGTCCCCGGACGGCATGACTCTAGGAGGAGACGCCGGACTAACAGGAGGCTAGGAGCCGCTCGCCCAACAGCGTCACCGCTGCCCGGGCGCGCCGCCGTGCCTACCTTCCCAGTCCGTTCAGGCCTCAGGCGTGCAGCACCCACCAAGCCAACCCGATTTATCCTGAGATACATCCTCAACACTCATCAGCCACTCTTCATCATCCATTTTCTAATTGATTCATTACTCATTAGGCAGGACTGTCATTAGGGTTTGTTGTGTGCTCAATGCTACCTACACATAATGGTTCAGATGTATTTCGGTAATCTTTAGTACCTCTAAAGTTCACAGGGTTTTCAAAATTACGGCCCTCGGAACAGAAACTAGTCATTTTGGATTGTTGGTCGTAGTGACATTGACCCAGATTACTACTGCAAGCCAGGTTTGTTGACAATTTTACTTGTCTTTCTTACTCATTCGATATAATATCCAATTATTCATGTTGATTAGTTGCAAACAATAAGTGCTAGACAAACTTCTTCATTCAGATTTTGGACGGCCTCTTACTGCAGTTACAATTCTGCATACTTGTCCTAATAAGCTCACAAGTAAATGATTGATTCACTACATCTATGCTTGCCTTGTCATAGTTGTTGTCAATTTCTTTTAGGGTGGACCACCCTGTTTCTAAATACTGGAACCGTAGACATGAGTGAATAATATTTCTCTATGTGATCTCTTCCATCATGTGTGGGTAACGAACACTGCATTGTATAGAAAGAAAGTGTCATTTCCAGCTTTTACATAGGTTTCGATCTTTTTACATGGAATACAATCTGCCTACTTGCTTTGTGTCGCACTACCAACACTCCACCCTTGAAGCTAAACATTACGCCACTCATAATTGCTTAGTTTATTTGTTCAAATACGAATTTCATATGATTCTAATGTTCCTACTTCAGTTTTGAAATGTGTGCATGCCTGTTATAGAGACATAAGGGGTTTGTATTTCTGTGTGTGGTCTGGTTAGCACGGTTGGGGAGGTGAACTTTGCATATGTAGGGGTTTATAGGGAGACACTCTCCGAGTTGAATCCGCAATGCATTCCATAGATATTCTGACTACTTTTTATGTTTTCGTGAATCTCAGATTCTGAACAGCATCATAATGATTATGAGCTTGCACGCATGAAAAGAATAAAGTAGAACAATGCCATGGCTGTCAAACTTGGCATTAAGGGACTGAAATCAAGTCTGGATGCAATGCAATGCAAACGCTCTCCACCTACAAATTCATGCTCAGAATATGATCCTAATAGTGATTCTGAGCTAGAGGGACACCTAAGTCAATGTAGCTCCCTAGTGGAGGAGTTAGAGGAAGATGCCCTATCTTATTCACCCATCAAGGTGCTTGCTCTAACTTTCCAAGGTTACATTGCTCGCACATATCTTGCAACTGATGCTTTGCATTGCTTCTACTTTGTTGAACTGCCATTAGCTTAGTTTACACATCGTGTATGTGAATACGCCCTACCTATCCATTTTCAGTACATATTCCATCTGTCATCATACCATATTTATCCATTCAAATGTTGTTCTTGTGTATCATACGTTCAAAAGGAAGAGGGCAATTGCTAATCATGGAGGAGCACAAGAAAAGTATTTGGAAAAGGTAGTGGCACCTGATAAGTCAAATAGCCCATTAGGTGTAGTTGCAATATCACCTGACCCACAAAATACCCCAACTCTAGCAGACTCTAGCCCTACTACACTGGTCATTTCTGATGCCCCAACTCAGCAGACCCCAACTGCAGCAAACAGTATGATTATGCCAGTTGACATAGCACCAGTTGTACGACGCAAAACCCCCATTCCAGCAAAGAGTACACCAAATCCAGTTGCCAAATCCCTTTTCGAACCAGAGAGAGCCCCAATTGCAGCAAATAGGACCCCTGTTCCATTTCTTCCTAGTTTAGAAGACGAAGCTTATGTTGTTGTCAGGAACTTTGTGCGCATCTTCCCTTCATGGAAAGATTATACCGCAGACACAGAACAATTTCCAGTCTTCCTCCACAACTTACGCGTAAGTAATGTACTAATGTTATTCATGGTCATTACTGCATATGTTTCTACTGACAGAAGACACAAGATTTCATTCTTTTAAATAGGCGAGAAGCAAACAGGATTGTGATGACGAGCAAGAGTTGGTTGCGCTTTTCAAGCACTCATTGATGAAGTATCGTTCCTACCTGAGGCAAGCGCACTTCGGTGGCAAGCCTCTGAACGAAATTTCTGTAAAGTCTCCGGTGCTACATTTATCTGACGGTGACTGGAATAATCTTGTTACACATTGGTCTCGGCTGCAGCGTAAGGTACTGTCTATTATATCACATCACAATTTGAACTACATTTCTGCATTTGCCTTAATGTCTCACTTGTACGAAAACTATTAGCAGAAGAACATTCGTTCTCAAGGGACCACAGAATCTCGCAACTATACTGCACACTCCATTGCTCTTGTGAGTACCTCTTGCCCTGTATGACCATACTTCTTTCATAGCTGTTTGATTATGTAGCATCACTGCACATGTTAGCCTCGTAATCGTCCATTTGGTGGACATTATAAGATCCGTATGGACTCTTACACAAATTTAGAATCAACCCAATGCTTTTCAAGAGGTTTAGCTCTGCAGTCCTCATGTAAGGACTGAACGTGGTCTATCACTGTACTTACATTAACAGCTACTCCCTATGTCCCATAATATAAGAACGTTTTGTACAGTACACCAGTGTTCAAAACACTCTTGTATTATGGGAAGAGGGATTGGTTCATTTTGTAGCATTCTGCATCTTATCTCCCTCACCCACCATTTACTGAAAAAGATCAAATCTATATTTAATCTTACCAACAAGTAGAATACACAGACAATGCCAGTGCAGAAGTGTAGCCCATTGCTCTTGTCAGTACATTTTGTCCTGTAACGCTTGTACTTCCAGGGATTGGTAGTTGATTATGTAGCATCAATCTGCATCTTATCTTCATTATCCTCTATCCCTTCCAGTATTATCATATATATAATTACTCTCTACAAAATGTAGAGTACAGGCAATGCTTATGAAGAAGATTCTGTGCTGAAATTCTTGAGTTATCCTTCCCTTGACTGGAGAAGGGCATTATAAAGCCGGTGTTAACTGTTAATGTAAGTCAGTCCTTCTAAAGCCTTTATCCTCAATTGCTGTTTAATTTGCTCATACTCCCTATCGTTTACTGTTGTTTAGTTTGCTGTTTCTACCAAAATGCATGTTCGTAAGAACCATAAGTTCTATGTTTTACTTGTAAAACCAAATTCCTTATTCATACCATGCACATTACTTAATACTCCCTATATGTATGCTTGGTTTTGTGGATCTATAATCCAGTGTGTGGTGAAGCAGCCCACGTTTGCACCTTGTCATCTCCTGTTTTATCTTACTGATGTGGTTGATGATATGAACAACATGTCATGCACATTATCCAAAATAGATACAATGATTTTCTTTGCCCTTCATCTATGCTTGTTATGTTGACATGGTAATCCAGTAGTGTGGTGAAGCTCCCCGCATTATGAACAATGCCAAATTATGCTATTGATATTTTGAACTTACTCTTTATTTTCTAATTTGAAATTGGATAGAATTGACAGAACAGTTATCATCTTTGTTTATACACATGCAAAACCTGTCATCTCTCTGCTTTGTTTCAGGGTGATATGCCTGATGGCATGCACAAGTCTGCTGAAGGCTGTGAGACAAACCCAACATATTTGCAGCAAAGAAGGCAAAACATCTTGAAGATAGCGGACAACCCCAAAGTCTTGTCTTGATGCAGTGTTCAAGTTACTTGAGACTAAAGCTCACATAATTTGTTGTCTGAATCAGTTCGATTTCTTCAGTCCCAAGTTCTAGCAGAAAGGCATTCTGCAACTCAACTTCGACTTGAAGTCATATCTCTAAGAAAGATTGTGGAGAACACCAATGAGAACCTCATCGCTAAACAGCTACACCTGGAAGCTATGACCGACATGTTAGGCCGGTCTCACAGCCTTGCTCAGCAACTTGCGCAACAGTTCCCCCGCAAGGCTAACCTTTCTTGAACTGTCTTGGAAGTGGTCTCGGTTCAGTATTATTTTGTTAAGCTGCAATGGTGCCCAGTTTTTGTAATATGCTTCTTCGTTGCGCTTTATGATCACTGGTGGCGAACTTCGATGCCCAGTGGATGTAATATACCTTAAATCCTTTATTGTATAATGTAGATTTATTCTTAGTTACTATGCCGTAATGTCTTTATTGTATAGAGTAGGTTTGTTCTTAATTCCTACTAGTTACTGCCATCATTCGCTATCTGAAAAAAAATCAGATGTAGTCGACCGGGCCGAAACATTCGACTCTAACGGGCCAGGTTTTTAGCGGGCCACAATTGGGCCGGCCTGCGTCTTTCTTGGGCCCGAAGATTGGGGCCTTCACACATTGCGCCAGGCCCAAATTTACACCGGCCTATATTTAGTTGGGCCTTTTGTCGACCCAACGCTTAGTTCGGCCCAGGTAGCGTTGGGCCATTAACAGGCTGAATATTGTACTGGCCTGTTACGGCCGAGATGAAATCACGGGCCTTTAGCAGGCCAAAATGCATGTTGGGCCTCAATTTTCTCTAGTCGTCGACGGGCCTTCAGCAGGCCGAAATGTAGACCGGGCCGTTTTGGGCCCAGTTAGCTCACGGGCCGTTACCAGGCCAAAACATATCTCGGGCCTTAGTTGGCCCACTGATATCATGGGCCTTTAAGAGGCCGAAAGCTTAGTACAGGCATCAACGGGCCGAATTACGCGACAGACCTTTAACAGGCCCAAAGTCATGTTGGGCTTAACTGTTGCCACCTTTAGCACGGGCCGTTAGTGGGCCCGATGTCCCGTCGGACCATATATGGCCCATGGGTAGCACGGGCCATTCCCAGGCCGAAAGTCACACCGGGCTGAAATGGGCCCATGTCTACATCAGGCCTCTAACAGGCCGAAAGTCACTGGGCTGTAGTTGGGCCCAAATATTCGGCGAACAATTAACGGGCCAGATCTGGCTTCGGGCCGCAAATGGGCCCAAATATTAGGCGAACAATTAACGGGCTAGATCTGGCTTCGGGCCGTAAATGGGCCCAAATATTGGGCGAACAATTAACGGGCCAGATCTGGCTTCAGGCCGTAAATGGGCCTTTATTAAGCAGGCCGTTATTGAGCTGGCCCACTAGTACCTGATTAAGTTCTACGGGCCTTTGACTGGGCCGGCCTTTTTAACCTATATGGGCCTCTGTTGGGCCCAGCCACGTGTCGACGTATCATAGGCATGTCTCCTCCAATGGACGGGTGACATCTGGCCCACTGACGAGCTGACAGGTGTTTCCTTCGGCCAATCAGAATTTTACACGTGGAAATTTCCCATTGGTCGGGACTGTTAACGGGTTATCGGATCCAAAATCCGACCCGATAGCTTAACGGTGTTCCGTTACGGTGGATGCCACGTGTCGGTCACCCTTGACGAAAGCACTTCTGTGATGCGCGATTTATCGTCATGGAAGTGGACACTTCCGTGATGATAATTTTGGTAATGTCATGGAACACTTCTACAACAGCACAGGTATGACTATCTTGATTCTGTCATAAATTTGTCATGAATGTACATGCATGACAAAAAAAGCGACCTACTGTGACAAACACGTATCATCACGGAAGTGTATTTTTTTTGTAGTGGATATCCCGAAACCCCATACCTCCCATAAACTTGGGCTTGCACATAGTTCTCCACGACATCCATGTCGGTTTCCTCTGGCCTTGTTTGCTTCCCCGCTAAAATTTATGAAGTAGACCATTGATGTGTTCACACAAGCCGCGGGGTAACTTAAAACAAGCCATGGAATACGTGTGAATAGATTGAGCAACCGACTTTATTAAAACCTCTTTCCCTCCTGCCGACAAGCATTTTTTCATCCATCCCTGGATATGTTTCCATATTCGGTCTTTCAAGTACCTAAAGCATCTCTCCTTTGCCTTCCCAACATCTGTGGGTTATCCCAGATATTTCTCTGATAATTCCTTGTTCTGAACATCCAGGATGTTTTTATCTCCAATCGATGTGTATCCGAGACCCTTTTGCTAAAGTAAATAGAAGACTTGTCGGTGTTTATGCTTGTCCAGAGGCAGCGTAATATGTGTTCAGTAGATCTCACACCCTGTCTGCACTAGCACTTGTTGCTTTAAGAAATAAGACTGTCTTCGGCGAACAATAAGTGATTGACAGCTAGTGCATTGGGTGCAATAAAAAGACCACGAACTCCATTGTCATGTGCTTTAAGCAAGCAAGATAGCCCTTCTACTGCCAACAAAAATAAGTAGGGAGATATCGGATCTCCCTAGCGTAATCCTCTCGACGGCCTGGAAGTTTCCAAGCTACCACTGTTAAAAAGGACCGAAAAAGAAATAGATGAGACACACCTCATTACTGTCTCCGTAAAACGGGGACTGGTTCCCAATTTGAGCATTACTTCCTTCAAATATGACCACTCTAGTCTGTCATACGCCTTCATCATATCCAGCTTAAGTGCACAAAATATGTTGTCCTTAACTCTCATTATTTTCATGTAATGCAGACACTCATATGCAGTAATGAAATTGTCCGTGATTAGACATTCAGGAACAAACGCCCACTGCTCCTCAGAAATAACCTCGGGGAGAACACTTTTCAACCCGTTTGCTAAGACCTTTGATGCGATTTTGTAAACCACATTGGAAAGGCTTATAGGCGGAAATTGTCCTAAATTTTTGGACTTGCTATCTTGAAAATAAGAATGATGAACGTTTGATTGATATCCTCCGGTGAGTCCTCTTCATTGAGCAACCTGATGATCATACATGTGACTTCCTCTCCACACAACTCTCAATGCCTCTGAAAAAGTGTGACGAAAAACCATCCAGACCAGGAGCCTTAGTTGGAAACATTTGGAACAAAGCGTTTTTGACTTCCTCATTGATGTAAGGAGCGTTGTGTGGTTGGGCCGACCCACCAACCGGAATCGCGCGTGTGGAGTCGGAGAAAGAGCCCGTGTGGAATCGCGTGTGGCCGGCCCATGTTGCTGCCCGACACGGGCTCATACAGACGCGCCTTTATACATACACACCCCACTGCCGCCGAAGGCAGTAGCCAAGAAGAACCCAACCCAAAGTAACCGCTGCGATTCCTTCCCTCAGAAGGGAAAAAAAAAAGGCATCCGCAGCCGCCGCGATGATCCTCCGCATCCGCAGCCGCGACGGCACTGACCGCATCACGGTGCCGGACGCGGCCGCCGCCACGGTCGGCGACCTGCAGCGCCTCATCGAGGCGCGCGCCACCGTGCCCGTCACCGCCCAGCGCCTCTCCCTCGACCCGGCCCTGCTCCTCCCCGCCCCGCAGCCGCCGCTCCTCTCCGACCCGGCCGCGCCGCTCGCCTCCCTGCCCCTCGCCAACGGCTCCTTCGTCTACCTCTCGTACCCGGCCGGCGCGCGCGCCGCCCAGCCCCCGCCGCCCAGGGCCCTCACCGCCGCCGGCTCCTTCGGCAAGAAGATGACCATGGACGACCTCATCGCGCGCCAGATCCGGGTCACCCGCCAGGAGGCGCCCTTCTGCTCCGCGGCCTCCTTCGACCGCGACTCGGCCAACGCCTTCCAGCTCCACGTCTCCGAGTCGCTCGCCTTCGCCGTCAAGCGGGCGGGGTTCCTCTACGGCCGCGTCGACGCCGAGACCAAGGAGGTGCTGGTCGACTTCATCTACGAGCCGCCGCAGCAGGGGTCCTCGGACGTGGTCCACCTGATGCGGGACGCCGACGAGGAGGCCCGCGTGGACGCCATCGCCGACGGGCTCGGCATGCGCCGGGTAGGGTTCGTCTTCACACAGGCAGTCGGGAGGAAGGCCAGCGAGACGGGCGAGTACACCCTGTCCAACAGAGAGGTGGTCCAGGCCGCCCAGCTGCAGGCAGAGGGCGGGATCCCGGAGTGGGTCACCGCCGTGGTGAAGCTGGAGGTTGGGGAGGACGGCTCGGCCGATGTGCACTTCGAGGCGTTCCAGATGAGCGAGGTCTGCGTCAAGCTGTTCAAGGACGGCGTGCTGGAGACGGAGATCCAGGACTCCGACGACCCCCGCCTGTCCAAGATGCGCAAGGAGGTGATTGCAGGAGGGAAGGACACCATGGAGGTGGACAATGACTTCTTCCTGGTGCCCGTGAAGATCTCCGATCACCAGGGCCCGCTCTCAATGGGATTTCCGATTGAAAACCGCGGAATTCCTCTGCCGGCAAACGCTCTCAGGAGCCACATGGATCGTGCCAAGCATCTCCCATTCGTCAAGCGGATCTCTGATTTCCACCTGCTTCTCCAGATCGCTGCTTTCCTGGATGTGAAGGCAGACGTTCCTACTCTGGCTGCGTGCGTGGGGCACCAGGCAGAGGTGCCTGAGGGCTACCGGCTCCTGATCGACGCCTTGGCAGGTCAAACATAATCAGAGAGTCTTTCCTGAAACAAAGACACGGTGTCATTTAGCAGCTTGCTCTCAGTCTCATCTCATGTGTGATTTATATGAATGTCTCAGGTGTGTAAGTCTTGTTTAAAACTCGTATATGCGATTACCATTGCACAAAGGGCGACATGTTTCATTTTGATGCTGAATCTGGTCATATACTGCTTGAAACGCAAGTCTTTTTGGTGGTTTCAATGCCTAGATGTTTATTTTTTGACATTTTCATTGCCTGGATGTTTGGAAAGGGGCAAACATTGATTTTGCAAGGCCTGTTGACTCAGATGGTAATCACTGAGATAGGAACCAACACAAATAGGGGGATTGGGAAGGGTTGATCAATTTCTTGTATGGTTTTGAAAAATGAAACTGAAGATATGACTTTGGATGGTCTATTATGTTTCTAAATATAGTCTATGCCATCGGACAACGCGCAGCGA
This sequence comes from Triticum aestivum, assembly GCF_018294505.1. Lineage (NCBI taxonomy): Eukaryota > Viridiplantae > Streptophyta > Magnoliopsida > Poales > Poaceae > Triticum > Triticum aestivum. The sequence continues at coordinate 172,615,593 of NC_057810.1, read as the reverse complement.
GGGCAAGTCAGACCTGGGTAGGACTTGCGATGAACCACTTATCCAATTTTAGGACCAGATACTAGTATGACCCAACCGACACACCGGGAATACCTTTAGGACCTTCAACGCATTTTACTCGTTATCTACAGCAAAGTTATGCTGTTGAACTGATCTTTTCTACTCAAATTTCCTCTACATATCCAAGTAGAACGAAGTGGTTGGATACCCATGTTTTAGGTTGCTCAAGGAAGGGTGACATATTAATGTTGAAGTTTGGAAGTAAGGCCTGGAGTTTTTGATACTCAGGAAGGCTTGTGTTAAAATCAGAGGACTAGAACAAAAGTGGTGTGGATGGAGTGCCTTGGACCATTTTGAGTCCTTTTTGGGCTCTTATAGACGTGGCTCGACAAGGAATTTTTCCAGAATCGCTTCTATGTAGGTATAGTGAAGGTGTGATGTAGGTATCTATCTAAAATCCCACATGAGAGACTATTTGGCCTCATTGGTACTCCCTCCGTCCCATAATAAAAGAATGTTTTTGACGTTATGTTAGCTTCAAAAACGTTCTTATATTATGGGAGTAATTCTTTAGATTAGCTTAACTACTCAAGCAGCGATACAAATGGGAAAATGGGGCCAAGGGATGAACATGATGGAATGTATATATTGATTATATGGCTACTGCAGAATGGAGATGAGAAGACTTCAAGCAGAGGAACAAATGCCTCTAAATATAGCACTAGTAAGAAAAGCCTGACTGGTAGTGACACTGGAACAAGTAATGTGAGAAAGTAAAGGTAACATATTGTGTGGCTTCCTCTGCCAGCAACAGGTTCTTCGTGATGCTTGTATTCTCTTGATGCGCCGTTATGAAATCAAATAAAATCCATTCTTTATCAAGAAAAAAATGGGATTCTAGTTTTGATCACAGCATGGTGGGGAAAAAGAAAAATCCTATGTCAGAAGAGGACTCGGCATGTGGAGCCGGAATTGTGGTTTGAAGCCATGGAATAGAGCAGCTCGACATACCCAAGCTGATCGCTCTTCTTCGTTTCGACAGGAGAACCCACCTCCTCCACCCTGCTCAGGTTCTTCAACACAGCAGGAGCTGAGACTGTCCACATTGGGCGAGTGTTACTGTTGACTGTTGAGTGGCATGGTGACGCACGTACGACGACAGGCGTCGTCGGGGTTCCTCGGCACCTCCGTCGGCGTCTGAGCTGCTCGCTTCTTGTGATGACATGGTGCTGGTGCTTGCCGGTGCTGTCTGACAAGTGGAGCAACAAGCACTGTTTTTCATGAGCATGCCTCTGTTGATTAGTAGTAATCCTCGTCCGTCCCTCTGTGAGACCACTCCCCGGCAGAAGGCTCTCAGAAGCAATCGCTATGCGTCCAGTGGGACTCCTGAGGCTGCAGGCATCAGGTTGGATCTAGGCTGACATGTGGTATAAGGTTCTTAGCCCGCTAACCGTCTGAACTGTACGCACAACATGCAACGCTAGGCCGAGTGAATGGAAAAGCTGGTGATTCCATTTGATCTGTAACGACATGGGTTCCATTTTGGCTATCACTGTCCTGAATTTTCCAAAGTGAAAGTGAGCGCACTAGTTGTTCCGAGGCAATCTTGTCGTCAGAATAACATCTTGATGATCATCTTACCCTGTCCGTTAGGATTTTATTCTTCACGCTAGTAGGATCGGAACGAAAAACTCGATTGATTAGAGTGCCTTAATCTTATTATCATCTCTCTCGGTGAATTGCGGCAATACTTTTTTCTGTTAAAAGAGATGTTTATTATTAGCGCTTTATTTTCTAGTTGCAGTGGTAGGCTTATGTAGATACTGGCTGGGGTGGCATGTGATGTTCGGTATTATCCTTGCTATATACGTAGTACTGTTCTGCGTTGACAAGTGGAAAGTGTTGTACTTTCCTCTTCTTTTTAGAACAGTGTTGTACTTTCCTGTCTATATCTTATTTAACGGCTTTATTCATAAGCGTGCACATGAAAATGTAACTATCTGCCAGAAAGCAAGAGTTGTTAAACTCAAACAGATAATAAAATGCTGATGATACAAATCTCTCTTCTGCGGCATTCCTGACACATTAGTCTTGCACTCGTGCACTTACACAAAGGTAAACAAGATTATGTGAACAAGTTCTGTGAAGTTGGGCTGGCACAGACACAGACACTACAGTCACACGGATAATGGGAGCGCTTGAGAAAACAGGCGTTGGCATTTCTTGACTTGTTTGTTTAGGTGACAATGTTGCAGTTGCAGAACAGAGATTTATATCAATGTTCTTGACCTTAGCTTTGCTCCATCATTGCTGCAACAAGTTCAGAATGGTGTTGTTTTCATTTTCCCCGCTATAGCTGCTGCGACGAGTTAGGCCAGCAATCAACAACGTGTCAATAGACTTGCATCAACAGCATTGAAGGCGATCCATATGAAAACAAAACGCAAACTGTCACAAGAACCAAATTTCAGTACACACCTGCATGCCCAAGGACATATCAGATATTAAACTGATAAGAACAGATACTACACTTGATCTTAGCCAAAAGGCCGAGAAAGGTATGAGTTCTCCCTTCTCCAGCCTGTAAGACAATAAGTTTTGGGAACCAGCACAACCCTCTAGGGGTGGCTTATCTCATTATATATAATGGTTGTGTTACAATACGTACATAGGTACAGAAGTTATACATAGTCTAACACCCTCCCTCAATCTTAGCCACTTTCTAAAGAACTGAGAAGGGTAAGATTGCGCCTACAAGCCTCAAACTGTGGCAGTGGTAAAGGCTTAGTGAAGATATCTGCAAGTTGATCCTTAGACGAGATAAACTTGATCTGAAGTTGCTTCTGTGATACACGTTCCCGTACAAAGTGATAGTCAACTTCAATGTGTTTCGTTCGGGCATGAAATACTGGATTTGCAGAAAGGTATGTAGCACCGATGTTATCACACCAAAGAATAGGAGGCTGTGGTTGAGACAAACCCAACTCCTGAAGCAAAGACTGCACCCAAATAATCTCTGCAGTAGCATTAGCCACAGCCTTGTACTCAGCTTCAGTACTGCTACGTGACACAGTAGCCTGTTTCCGAGCACTCCAGGCGATCAAATTAGAGCCAAAGAATACTGCATAACCCCCCGTGGATCGCCTGTCATCTGGGCTACCAGCCCAATCTGCATCAGAGAAGGCCGAAAGGACCCGAGAGGAAGTCGGCCGAATATGCATACCAAAAGTCAGGGTGAACTGAACATAACGAAGAATGCGTTTAACAGCAGCCCAATGAGTATCTCTGGGAGCCTGAAGATACTGACAAACCCTGTTAACAGCATAAGAGATATCTGGTCTCGTGATCGTCAAGTACTGAAGTCCACCAACAATGCTTCTGTACTCTGTGGCATCCGCAGGAGACAAAAGCTCACCATCAACAGTTGTTATCTTGTCGATAGACGACATGGGTGTGGTGGTCGGTTTGCACTTCAGCATGCCGGCTTTTTGTAACAACTCCAAGGAGTACTTCTTCTGCGTAAGGACAAGACTAGTAGCACGAGAAGTGACCTCAACTCCAAGAAAGTAGTGAAGCTTCCCAAGATCTTTGACCGCAAAATCAGCACCAAGAGAGCAGACAAGAGCATCAGCAGCACACTGAGAAGAGCTGACAAGGATAATATCATCGACATATACCAAAAGATACATAGTGACTTCTGGCTTCTGTAGAAGAAATAATGAAGTGTCAGCAGTGGACGGCACAAACCCATGAGCACGAAGGGCAGAGGCAAGGCGGGCATGCCAGGCACGATGAGCTTGCTTCAAACCATATAGTGCTTTGGAAAGACGACAGATATAGTCAGGACGATCAGGATCAGAGAAACCAGGCGGTTGTTTCATATAAACCTCTTCCTCCAAAAATCCATGTAGAAAAGCATTCTGCACATCAAGTTGACGAAGGGACCAACCACGAGAAACAGCAATGGAGAGAAGAAGCCGAATAGTGGTAGGCTTGACGACAGGACTGAAGGTGTCCTCATAGTCAAGACCATGACGCTGCCGAAAACCGCGAGCAACAAGTCGCGCTTTGTAACGCTCAATAGATCCATCCGAATGCTTCTTCACTTTGAATACCCATTTTGAGTCAATAACATTTACCCGTGGTGGTGGAGGAATGAGAGTCCATGTCTTGTTACGAAGAAGAGCATGAAACTCCTGCTCCATAGCCTCTCGCCAATGTGGAATGCGCAGGGCAGCCTGATATGAGCGAGGCTCAGAAGATGGATCCGCAACAGCAGCAGCCAAACAAGCAGCCAACCAAGCAACCGTACCATCCGTATGTTCCTTAGGTTTGAAAATGCCACTGCGACTGCGTGTATGTGGTCGAGACACAGGAACCACCAAGGTCGACGGAGCAGCCTGCAACGGGCTGGAGGACGGCGACGTTGACGAGTCAGCCGGTGACGAGGAGCCAGGCACGGTAGCCTCGGACTCAGTCGGCGAAGAAGGCCGGCCAACCGGCGAAACCGGCAGAGCAGACGAAGCAGCTGGCGACTCCGGCATCCCAGACCGGGCCGATGGCGAGCTCGGCATAGTGGGCCGTGGCGCGGCCGGTGTCGCGGGCCGATCCGCTGATGAAGGCGACGTGAGGACCCGAGCCGCGGGCGAAGACGGCGTGACGGGCCGAGCCACGGGCGACTCGGCGGCCGCTGGCGAAAAAGGCCGAGCCGCTGGAGACTCGGCGATCACTGGCGTAGCAGACCGAGCAGTGGAGATGCTCGGCGCGACGGGCTCGTCGGGTGACCATGCATGGGCACGCGAATCGATGCCATGCAACAGAGGGCGATCGACATGCCCACCAGAAGACGACGATGATGATGGTGAATCCTCCAACAGCTCCAAACGAGCTCCACGTCCGGTTCCTGCACCATGGTTAGGTAACAGCAAAGGAGAGTATGCAACATCATGAAATTGGTCAGAAGCAACAGAGGATGAATGCAGGGATGGTGGTTCGACAGTGGACACAGGAAGGTTGGCAAAGGGAAAAACATGCTCATCAAACACGACGTCCCGAGATATATAGACACGATTAGTGGGAACATGAAGACATTTGTAACCTTTATGAAGAGAGCTATAGCCAAGGAAAACACACTTCTTAGAACGAAACTCAAGCTTGCGCTTGTTATATGGACGAAGATGCGGCCAGCAAGCACACCCAAATACCTTGAGAAAGGTATAATCAGGTTGTTCATTAAGGAGAACCTCAATGGGAGTCTTCATGTTTAAAACACGAGTAGGAGTACGATTGATGAGAAAGCATGCAGTGGTGAAAGCATCACTCCAAAACCGAAACGGAACAGATGCATGGGCCAAAAGAGTAAGACCAGCTTCAACAATATGACGATGCTTACGTTCGACTGAACCATTCTGCTGATGTGTATGTGGACATGCTAAACGATGAGCTATCCCAAGCGACTGAAAGAAGGAGTTGAGGTTGCGATACTCGCCCCCCCAGTCCGACTGGACATGAACAATTTTGTGCTTGAGAAGACGTTCAACATGTTTTTGAAACTGAACAAAAATATCAAACACATCAGATTTGCGTTTAATAAGGTAAAGCCAGGTAAAGCGACTATAAGCATCAACGAAACTGATATAGTAATTATGACCACTGACAGAAGTCTGAGCAGGACCCCATACATCTGAAAACACAAGTTCTAACGGATGTTTCACCTCACGACTGGACTCCAAAAAAGGAAGTTGATGACTCTTCCCCTGCTGACAAGCATCACACACTGCTACATCTTTATTACTAGACAAACTAGGAAGCTCATGACGATGCAAAATATGACGGACAATAGGTGTGGCCGGCTGACCAAGACGAGCATGCCACTATGACGGAGAGACCCGAACTCCACTGAAAACGCGAGCGACGCCAGGATGCTCCAGACGGTAGAGACCCTGGCACAACCGCCCACTAAGAAGAATGTCCCTCGTGTCCCGATCCTTAATAAAAAGATCAAAAGGATGAAATTCACAAAGCACATTATTATCACGTGTGAGTTTAGGACCTGAAAGAAGATTGCGGGTCACAGATGGAACGCGAAGAACATTGCGAAGCTGAAGACTCCTATTGGCATGTCTAGTGAGAAGAGATGCTTGACCAATATGAGAGATGTGCATACCTGCTCCATTGGCGGTGTGGATCTTGTCGGAGCCATGATAGGGTTCACGAGTGTGAAGCTTCCCCATCTCGCTGGTCAGATGCTCTGTCGCCCCAGAGTCCATGTACCAGTGTGGATCGATGGAGTAGGACTGAGTGTGTCCCTGGTGCTTCTGCGGCGCGGGACGATCAGCCATGGCGACCTGACGGGCATTGTTGCGTGTATCTTTGTCGTCATTGCCAAGACCAAGGAAGCTTCGCTGGAAGCGCTTATGACACTTGGAGGCCCAGTGCCCATCGCGGCCACAAAGCTGACACACACGTGGACCGCCAGCCCCCGATAAGGTCGCAGTAGGTGGGGGGGCCGAGGCGGGCGACGGTGGCAGCCCCAAGGGAGACCGGGGTGATGAAGAAGAGCGGCCACCCTTGGTGGCGATGTTGGCCGAGAGAGAGCCAGTGCCCCTGGTGCGGCGAGTCTCGACCCGTTGCTCAGTGAGAAGAAGCCGAGAGAAAACCTCGTGTGCCAACATGGGTGTCGAGTTACCCCGCTCGTTGATGATCTCGACTAAGGCATCATACTCCTCATCAAGACCATTGACAATAAACGAGTTGAACTCGGAGTCGGTGAGGGGCTGTCCAATGGAGGCCAATGTGTCGGCAAGGCCCTTGACCTTGTTGTAGAACTCAGTGGCCGTGGAGTCAAGCTTCTGACACTCTCCAAGCTGACGACGAAGTGCAGAGACACGAGCCTGGGACTGCGCTGCAAAGGTGCGCTCAAGGATGGTCCAGGCCTCATGAGACGTCTTTGCGAAGACAACAAGGCCGGCAACTGCCGGCGAAAGCGACCCCTGGATGGAGGAGAGGTTCGCCTGGTCCTGCCCCGTCCAGACGCGATGGGCCGGATTGTAGACCGGACCGTGCACGCTGTCTACCAGCGCGGGTGGGCAGGGAAGCGATCCGTCGACGTAGCCTAGCAGGTAGTGACTCCCCAAGAGCGGGAGAACCTGCGCACGCCAGAAGATGTCGTTGTCTGCGGAGAGCTTGATGGTGATGAGATGACCGAAGTGAAACGGCGGCGACGAAGACGATCCCATCGAGGAGGCTGCCTGGGGTGCAAACACCATGGAGGCAGCCGCAGGCACCGAAGCCGATGCGGGAGGAGGCGGGACCGCAACCAGGGCGGGCGCCGCAAAGCTCGCGGCCGGTGCGGACGCCGCCAACCCCGCCAGCGGGGCGGTGTGATCCGCTCGCGGCAGGAGCGGCGGGACGACGCCTGCGGAATCCGCAGCGGACGGCGGCGCCGCGGTGTGGACCACGAGGTCACGCCCGAGCGAGGGCGCCGGCGGTGTGGAGAAGACGGAGCCGATGCTCCTTGTCCCGATCGGAGCCGGAACGGAGACGGCATCGAGCGGGAGGTTGAGCAGAGCCGCAAGAGAGGCCGGGAGGAAGCCCGCAGCAGTGGAACCGGTGGTGGCGGCGCTCGACATGGCGGCGGCGCGATCGGTTGCGCGGCGGCGGCGGTGAAGGCGGCGGCGGCTGTGGCGGCGGTGCGGGTATTAGGGTTTAGAAGCGGAAGCGATCGTAACCTAGCGTGATACCATGTAAGACAATAAGTTTTGGGAACCAGCACAACCCTCTAGGAATTGCTTATCTCATTATATATAATGATTGTGTTACAATACGTACATAAGTACAGAAGTTATACATAGTCTAACACAGCCACAACTCCGCGTGGGGGTGAGCAGCTCATCACCGGTGATGAGTGGCGATCGTGGTGATTAACTTGGGAATCCAAGCGTTAAAATGACGAGCCAATGCAAAGGCTTCAACAGCATCCAAACGACCAGTTACTTCATCAGACCCCCAAAGGGGGCAATGTAAGAACTGCGAAATGCGAATGGTTAATAACGAGAGCAGCTCTACGTGGCATCTTGAGAGTTCGGTCAAGGAATGGTGGACAAATAGAACCGGCGCCGGAGTCCCCAACAAAAAGGCCATGGCCTCTCTAACCATGCTCGTGTCATGGATCATTTGGAACGAGCGGAATGCCCGTATTTTCCGAAACAGGAGTGCTCCACCATCAATCTTGCTAAACACATCATCTGCGCGGCAAACCTTTGGATCATCGCCGGAGCAAAAAAATTAAAGAACATTATTTTATGTGAGTAATCTTCCATGCCGTGTAAAAGTGTTCCCTTGTAACAAACTCTATCCTCTTCTTATTGCTCCGTTTTGAAAAAAAAAAGCAGCTATCCAGCACGTTTTACACATCGGTCCAGAAGTTAGTTAGAGGAGAAGAGATGGCGTTCATGCAAGGTCAATAGTACGAAGCACGCACGTGATGGAAAGAGGGCCGTCCGTTCGGTTGGTGCGAGAGCAGAAATGGACCATACGCTGATATGCAGGTGGGGACCTACAGTACCACCTATTAAATTAAAATTTGTTTAGTAGTCTAGCAGTATCGGTAGCCCGGTGGCGCACCGCACACCACCACCACCACCACCCCATGTGATGTGACGATGTATTGTACCCTGCTCCTTGCTCCAGAACGGATAAGCTCGACAAGCCGACATTCAATCCTGCAGAACGACAAGGGAATTCAGAGCTTAAGACAATACAGCTCCAGAATATCTCGCAAAAACAAATACAGCTCCAGAATGGATAAGTTCTGACATAATGACATTTTAATCCTGCAGAACGATGTCACAGCCCTAGAATATTGTTTGTAATTAGTTGCATCTTCATCCAGGCATCATATTTAAATTTCTGAAACTTGAACTGAGGAATTTTGGAAGCCTCAAAAACTTAAATAAAAGAGGGGCAAAGAACCCTGGTAAATGCATTCAATGTTTTCAAAATGGCCTTAAATAATGTTGGTTATATTTTGGCAAGGGTTTTGCACCAAACCAAAAATAATGAACATTTTTGAGGAATATTTTGAGCACTGAATTTAAATCATTACTTTATTTACATTTGGAACTATATTCATAACTTGTATAGAATATATTTCCAAATACCCTGAAACATTTTATGTGCTTTTGGAAAAGTCCATTAAGCAGCATAAATATTTTCAAAGGAGTTTTTGGCATTGTTTGAATTATTTTTAAATTCAAAACAGCGGCAAAACAAATTAAATAAAAGAAAACAGAACTGAAATAGAAATAAAAGAAAGGGAGAGAAGGCCACCTGGGCCACCTACCTGGCGCCACTTACCTGGCCCAGCTCCCCCAACGGCCCAGCCCACCGCCGCCCCCCCCCTCCCCTGTCGTCTTCCTCCCTGCCAGGAGGACAGACACCGCGACGCCGCCGCGCGCGCCACCTCCTGCTTCCCCTGGCCACCTCCTGCTTCCTCCCCGAGCCCTCTAACGACGCCACGGAGTCGTCCCCGACCGCTATCCCTCTCTCTGCTCGCTCTGGCTCTCTCCCTCTCTCGATTTGGAGCACCACCGAGAGCCACCGGAGGGCGCCGTCGTCGCATCCATAGCCACCGGCCACCCCTCGCCCTTCCGATGAGCTCAGGAGCTCCGTCCCGACCCCATGAAGCTCCACCACGACGCATGCGACGCCGGGTGCCCCGTAGCCACGCCATCACCGCCATCTTCATCGCCACGGCCGGCAATCGCCGCCGTTCAATTCGCCGCCGACAGGACGTCCCCGAGCCCACTTAGCGTCTCGTCCGACTCCCCGTGAGCTCCTCTTCTCTTCCCCTCACTCCGCGCACTTGATTTCGTCCCCTAGCTCCATCTTCCACCACGGCCGAAGCTCGCCGCCGCCGTGCCTCGTCGCCGTCGTGGCCAGAGCCACTGGAGCTCCCACCTGAGTGCACCATCGTGCTCAGAACGTCTCCACGAGCCCGTTGCCTGCCGCAGCTCGCCCTCTCGTGCCCCCTAGTGGTCGCCCGTGTCTCACCCGAGCTCCGGCGGCCGCAACCGAGCTCGCCGCCGTCGACTCCGGCCACCCCAGGCCCGGAGACCACGACCATCCGACGCGCCATCGCGCCAGCTCTCCGTAGAGCCAAAGGGCGCACCGAACGGTGCAGTATAGATGAAACCCGAGCCACCCCGGTGCGTCTCCGCCGCGTTTTGGGTCGTCGCCGGCGAAACTCCGGCGACTGCCGACGTGGCACACTTAATTAGTATTAATGACCCAACTATTTAAACCCACAGCCACTGACAGTGGGCCCCACACCTGGTCAAACCCAGTCAGCGTTGGGTTTGGCCGGGATTAGGTCCTGTGTCACTGACGTGTGGCCCCCACACGTCAGGTTTGACCCGAGCCAGCCCAGTTGACCCTGCTGACGTCACAGTGACGTGGTGCTGACGCCATAATTTATTTCCGGATTTATTATTAATCAGGAAATTCCAGAAAATTATATAAACTTCTAAAATTCATAGAAAATCAACCGTAGCTCCAAATCAAATAAATTATATATGAAAAATGATCAGAAAAATGCAAGGAATCCATCTGTACCATTTTCATGCATGTTAGAACAACTTATAGCTGCTGTTTAGCACAAATCAATTAAATGGCATTTGAATAATCACATATGGAGTTTGAATTTGAATCTTGTATTCAAACCAACTTCATTTAATCTGTTGCTAGTTGCATTAGCCCAAAACACATTCATTTTGCCATGTCATAGCATGCATCATATTGTGCATTGCATTGATCGTGTTTCTTCTGTGTTTGCCGGTGTTGTTCTCCCTCGGTAGACGTTGTACCGACGATGTGATCGTTGACACTGATGAAGACTCAATGTTATCTTCAGAAGTGCCAGGCAAGCAAAACCCCTTGTTCATTTCGATAAAATCCCACTCTCTCGCTCCTGCTCTCTTTTACTGCATTAGGACAACACCGATTCAACTGTTACATGCTGCGGTAGTTGAACCCCTTTATCCTCTGCATGACCTGTCATTCCACAGTAATTAGATGAAACCCACTAGCATGAGTAGGAGTTGTTTGAGCCCTGATGTGCCTACTCATTCATGCTTGTTTGTCATGCCTGCTACTGCTTAGAGTTGAGTCAGGTCTGATTCATCCGGGATGAATCAGAGGTGTGTGAACATGTCCTACGGTGTGTGAGCTAAGCGTGTGAACACGATTTGGTAAAGGTAGCGGTGAGAGGCCATGTAGGAGTACATGGTGGGTTGTCTCATTGCAGCCGTCCTCAGGAACCGAGTTCTGTGTTTGTGATCCATGATTCAGCTACTACCACGCATTGGGCCCGAAACCAATGGACCCTCTCGGCTTCTTGATCACCCTTGTCCTCTGTCCAGGAGTTGCAAGTAGTTTCTGGTGTTTGTAGTATGCTGGAGGCCGTGCGCAGCGCTGACCGTAGGGGTGGGCTGTGATGCGGTAGGCACGTGGCCGGGTAAACCGGGCGCCCGTTTGGTGTCACGGAACCCTGTTCACATCGTTTGGGGCTGTGAGCGAAACTCCGGCCGGATCTCCTCATGGATGGAACCCGAATAGGCGATAAACCTGGACTAGAGACTTGAGTGTTTAGGCAGGCCGTGGCCGACACCCACGTTGGGCTTCCGCTTGAAGGTTGCCGAGTACATGTCGTGTAAACGGCGGTAAGTGGTGAGAGCGTGTGTGAAGGAGTACACCCCTGCAGGGTTAATATGATCTATTCGAATAGCCGTGTCCGCGGAAAAGGACTTCTGGGTTGCTTATATCAGTTCATAGACAAGTGAAAGTGGATACTCTAAAATACGCAAGATAAGCGTGAGTGCTATGGATGGCGTTCTCGTAGGGAGACGGGAGCGGTTCCATAGTGGTGTATTGGTTGGTGAATATGTGGACTCGTGTGCGCCACCTCAAAAGAGTTACTCGCAGTCGTAGTTTAGGATAGCCACCGAGTCAAAGCTGGCTTGCTGCAGTTAAACTCCACCATCCCCTTTGTTGATAATGATGCATAAGTAGTTAGCTCTGATGTAAGTCTTGCTGGGTACATTTGTACTCACGTTTGCCTATTTTATGTTTTTTGCAGAGAGACTTCGGTCTCGCTAGTAATTCCACGTGGACTTCGACGTTTAGCTTGTTACCTCAGCTACGATCTTGTGCCCTCGGCAGGATCTGATAGACAGTCAGGCTTCTCAGCCTTTTTCATTTATAGTTGTCTGTACTCAGACATGATAGCTTCCGCTTGTGCTTTGATTTGTATGCTCTGAGTGTTGGGTCATGAGACCCATGTTTGTAATATCTCGCTCCTCGGAGCCTAATGAGTAAATTACTTGAGTCGTAGAGTCATGTTGTGATGCCATGTTGTATTTGCACATATCGAGCATATTGTGTGTATGTTATTGAAATGCTTGGTATGTGTGGGATCTGACCATCTAGTTGTTTATCTTTAGTAGCCTCTCTTACCGGGAAATGTCTCCTAGTGTTTCCACTGAGCCATGGTAGCTTGCTACTGCTCCGGAACACTTAGGCTGGCCGGCATGTGTCCTTCTTCGTTCCTGTGTCTGTCCCTTCGGGGAAATGTCACGCGACGAATACCGGAGTCCTGTTAGCCCGCTACAGCCCGGTTCACCGGAGTCCTGCTAGCCCAGTGCTACAGCCTGGATTCACTCGCTGATGACCGACACGTTCGATGCTGGGTCATGGATGCCTGTCCCTGTAAGTTTGTGCCACTTTGGGTTTACGACTAGCCATGTCAGCCCGGGCTCCTTATCATATGGATGCTAGCGACACTGTCATATACGTGTGCCAAAAGGCGCAAACGGTCCCGGGCAAAGGTAAGGCGACACCCGTGGGAATACCGTGCGTGAGGCCGCAAAGTGATATGAGGTGTTACATGCTAGATCGATGTGGCATTGAGTCGGGGTCCTGACAGCGTTGGTATCAGAGCTTGACTGCCTGTAGGATTACCAAGCCAAACTGGTCGAAGTTGAGTCTAGAAATGCTTTAGTTATATAAGGGAATTGATTGTGGGATGGAACGTAAGGCTCTTTTTACTCCTTATACCTTATGCCCTTCTGATCTGAGTCATCTTATCTTTCCTACGGGGTTAAGGAACTAGGTCTTCTCATCTTTCTATCAGGATCACGTATTACTAATCCATAGACTTATAGATTGTTGGATTTAAGTCTCAGCTCAGTTCCTACTATTTCTGTATGTTAACTGTTGATCTCCAAACCTTGATATTGTGCTTCTGAGTGGTTATGCCACCATTTTTGTGAATGTCTCAAATCTTTTCTGAGCATTTACAGCTGTTATGCTGTCCGAGTCATCCCAGGTTTCTAAGTAGTCTGATGCATTTGCAAATTCCTTCCTCCCGCTTCGATGTTCCTTTGGGCCAGATTAACCACACTAATCGGTGTGTTGAGGTAATTATTACCTCGACATATATGTTGGAATTATTATTATGACCCTAAGTGCTTAGGGGATCATCTAGTAATTTAGCCATGATTTGTGTTCCCAGTGTGATGATTCTGGCCATCATTCTCGAAAGCATCCCGTGATGCTACTTAGTAGTAGGTATTCTACTCCTTGGGTTTTGAACCCGAGATTCACTCTACTTACTTCATGTTGATAGGGTTTGCTAGTTCCTTTAGGATATTAGTAACCTTTGCGATAGTCCTCGAGGTTCGTGGTACATCCTTCTTCCAAATACCATGAACTACTTATGGCAGAAGTTCCTCGTTGAACTGAACGATCACAACCAGAGTGCTCTTGATGAGTTCTCCATTATATGTTATGGCTCTGCCAGTTCTACTTTTCTGCATGGGTTATCCGGAAGAAATGTTGATCTTGCTCGACATACTAATCTATGCATCCACAACTCAGAAAATTATATGTTCCTTTGAGTTGTCCCTCTTTAGTTGTCTACTGACCTTCGTCTATCAACTGATAGTCAAGAGTATACGTGCGTTCGTTTATCGATGCCTATTACTCTTGTGATCCGTCAAGCCATTCTATCGCGGAATGACTAGGAGAAACAAACTCCAGTACCTCTTCCCTATCCAGGATTGGGTCAAAGAAGTTGTGCTCCGCAGATCAAATTGCTAATCCAGCTTTTGTTCTGCTCTACCTTGGAGTATTACATATTTTATATCGAGATTGTTATAGGAATTGCACACCATCCTATGAACTCTTGGTACAGTGATACTTCTTGCCATCATTGTTCATTCCTCGGTTCCTGTGTTATTGTAACTGGAATGCCGACAAATGACTCATGGCGTGTGAAATCAATATTGCTAGCAACTCCGTTGCTTGGTAGTTAAATGGACGATAACCTCATTCTTAGCGTGTTGATTATTGGATCGTCACCCTAAGGTTGATTGTGCTACCTAGTCCTTATTTCTGGTGCACTCTCCGATCAGTGAGTTAGGATAGTGCCAATCCTTGCTTATTTGATCATATCGTCTTGCCCTGGAAAGCAAGATTGTTCTCGAGCTTAGTAACATACCGGTGGTTCGTGATTTTCCGAAGATCTTCTCAGAAGTATTACCAGGTTGTCACCTGACCGCTGTGTTGAGCTCGTGATCAAGTTGGTTTCTTGCGAACCACCCTTCTCCAAGAATCTGCGTTGGATATCCCTGAGCTAGTTGGTTAAGCTAGACAACAACTTGGAGAGTTGGAAGATAAAAGCTTGCCTAACTTAGTTTGTTCCAAAGGGGATATTCTTGTGTAGTGTGTGTTGAAGAAAGATGATATCTTCATCGATTGGTCCCTGTGATCAGTTGCTGGACCTATTGTCTTATCAATCCTTTGATTTGAGTGTGGGCTATCGTCAAATCAAATCAGTACCAACGATGTTCGTAATGTTGTCTTACTCGTGGTTGATCCCTCGAGCATACACCATTACATCTTTGGTCTGACCAATGCTATCACCGTGTTCACTTAACTATGGAATTCCTTTTAAAAGGAAACCTAGATGAATTGTTGTTGAGCCCATTGGCAACATCCTTATCTCCTCCATGATGTTGTTGAACATTAAGCTAGTGTTGGAAACTTTTGAAAGCATTTTCTTCATGCTAGCTCATGAAGTATTGTTTGATGGAAGGAGTGACTTCCTCTTATACACGTGCATTTGGTGAAAGTTGCCGCCGTGAATTTGAGAAAGATTGTTTTGTTTCCTTTGGAATCATCCCAAATCAGTCATGCACACGTGCGAAGTATTCTGTAGTCTGGAGACTTGCAACCTTCATTCTATATGTGTCCCTAGCACACTAAGCCACTGATTGACTTGTTCAAGGAAAAGAAGTCTATGCTTGGGATCTAATCCATGGACTTGCGTAAAGACTTCGATATCCTCGATTATGGTTCCCCACCTGAACTCGGTAGTGTTTAATTATAAGACTACTACATGGCCATGTTTGTCTGGGACAACGTGTCCACATGTTTGTAGTAGAACCAGCTCATGTTTTGGAGCTTACTATCGTAGTTCATTCCCCGAGAATCTCGCAACGTCATCTCGTCGATTTGTGTTGCAAACTTTCATTTTTCTTCCTAGACTCGATGAGTCTGGAATATCCTGACACCAACCAGATCTGAATCTCAGGCAGATATGATGGTTTGGAACATTTCCCAAGAACTATAATATTGGTCCCTCGATAACCGGTAAAGTGGATGTCGTGGCCAACACACCCAGCCGGAAGACCTATTATTGTAGTATCTTGTTTGAGGAAGTTGGCCACCTCCCCATAGGGATTTCGTAGGGTTTACTCCCTAGTTGCCCCTATGGATTTCTGAGATCCCGAAGTCCGACCTTTTTACTTGATGTTCTAGATATCAAACCATATCTATGAATAGGTTACACTAGCACATCAAGGAGAACATTAGAAGCGGAGTGCTAAATGTCTCTCGGTCGATCATCCAGATTTTATTTCCTTGGCCTCGCTAAGGTGAAATCTGAGAAAGTGTTATCTTTCTTTGCATCTGCATCATCCATCATCATTCATCATGGTAGTAAGTTGTGTTGCCAGGATCCTTGACACGGATGTTGGTAAAACCTTGTTGATTATGGAATGCTCAAGTTCTTGAGAGCACGCACAAGCGTTAGGTGTTACCATCGGCACTAGCTAGGTTTGCTCTCAACTTCCTCGGTTATGCTATAACTTCTCAACAGTGGATTCACTCTCTATTGTTGGGTTCTTCCCCAGTTACCAGAATCATTCCCAGCATTTGCATTTTGTTCCCAGTTTGCACCGCCAATGTGCCATTCTACCATGGGTCTCTTCCATTTCCGGTGATAAGCAAATTCATCCATTGCGTTGTCTTCAACAAGGTAATCCACATCATCCAAGTCTGAGTATGCCATTCTACCGACCCCCTCCAAACGATCGCTTGAGAATTGCCTTAGGCTGGTATAAAGGTTTTCAATGATCTCTGAATCAAAGGTAATTCTTTTTGCCACTTAAGGAAATAATCTACGAATCACCCTCCTCCAGTATGTTTCGTCGTGGTATCATGGCAACTCAACTCCTCGCTACGTTGACAATCGATTACCACCTTCTTAGGTGTGGAATTGTTGTCCACCTAGTGAACCTTCGTCATCCGTTTCCTTCCACCCCTCTTGATGTGTATCTCGTGTCTCAACCCGAGGGATGGTCCTATGTCTCATTCCGTGAGTTGTTCGATCTTCGAGAAGATCGACCCTTCTAGAGTCTCCTTCTTCCCTCCATGTCATGTTGACAGGATTTCTCAGAGCAAGACTTCAAGACAATGATGGTGATCGAATCAACGTTCCTAGGAAGTGCACCCTGGGTCGTGAAGATTATACTAGTTGCGTTTCCCCTTCACCTTACCCTACACTCGAATCTCGGGGCGAGATTTTTGTTTAGTGGGGGTGAGTTGTCACAGCCCTAGAATATTGTTTGTAATTAGTTGCATCTTCATCCAGGCATCATATTTAAATTTCTGAAACTTGAACTGAGGAATTTTGGAAGCCTCAAAAACTTAAATAAAAGAGGGGCAAAGAACCCTGGTAAATGCATTCAATGTTTTCAAAATGGCCTTAAATAATGTTGGTTATATTTTGGCAAGGGTTTTGCACCAAACCAAAAATAATGAACATTTTTGAGGAATATTTTGAGCACTGAATTTAAATCATTACTTTATTTGCATTTGGAATTATATTCATAACTTGTATAGAATATATTTCCAAATACCCTGAAACATTTTATGTGCTTTTGGAAAAGTCCATTAAGCAGCATAAATATTTTCAGAGGAGTTTTTGGCATTGTTTGAATTATTTTTAAATTCAAAACAGTGGCAAAACAGATTAAATAAAAGAAAACAGAACTGAAATAGAAATAAAAGAAAGGGAGAGAAGGCCACCTGGGCCACCTACCTGGCGCCACTTACCTGGCCCAGCTCCCCCAACGGCCCAGCCCACCGCCGCCCCCCCCTCCCCTGTCGTCTTCCTCCCTGCCAGGAGGACAGACACCGCGACGCCGCCGCGCGCGCCACCTCCTGCTTCCCCTGGCCACCTCCTGCTTCCTCCCCGAGCCCTCTAACGACGCCACGGAGTCGTCCCCGACCGCTATCCCTCTCTCTGCTCGCTCTGGCTCTCTCCCTCTCTCGATTTGGAGCACCACCGAGAGCCACCGGAGGGCGCCGCCGTCGCATCCATAGCCACCGGCCACCCCTCGCCCTTCCGATGAGCTCAGGAGCTCCATCCCGACCCCATGAAGCTCCACCACGACGCATGCGATGCCGGGTGCCCCGTAGCCACGCCATCACCGCCATCTTCATCGCCACGGCCGGCAATCGCCGCCGTTCAATTCGCCGCCGACAGGACGTCCCCGAGCCCACTTAGCGTCTCGTCCGACTCCCCGTGAGCTCCTCTTCTCTTCCCCTCACTCCGCGCACTTGATTTCGTCCCCTAGCTCCATCTTCCACCACGGCCGAAGCTCGCCGCCGCCGTGCCTCGTCGCCGTCGTGGCCAGAGCCACTGGAGCTCCCACCTGAGTGCACCATCGTGCTCAGAACGTCTCCACGAGCTCGTTGCCTGCCGCAGCTCGCCCTCTCGTGCCCCCTAGTGGTCGCCCGTGTCTCACCCGAGCTCCGGCGGCCGCAACCGAGCTCGCCGCCGTCGACTCCGGCCACCCCAGGCCCGGAGACCACGACCATCCGACGCGCCATCGTGCCAGCTCTCCGTAGAGCCAAAGGGCGCACCGAACGGTGCAGTATAGACGAAACCCGAGCCACCCCGGTGCGTCTCCGCCGCGTTTTGGGTCGTCGCCGGCGAAACTCCGGCGACTGCCGATGTGGCACACTTAATTAGTATTAATGACCCAACTATTTAAACCCACAGCCACTGACAGTGGGCCCCACACCTGGTCAAACCCCAGTCAGCGCTGGGTTTGACCGGGATTAGGTCCCGTGTCACTGACGTGTGGCCCCCACACGTCAGGTTTGACCCGAGCCAGCCCAGTTGACCCTGCTGATGTCACAGTGACGTGGTGCTGACGCCATAATTCATTTCTGGATTTATTATTAATCAGGAAATTCCAGAAAATTATATAAACTTCTAAAATTCATAGAAAATCAACCGTAGCTCCAAATCAAATAAATTATATATGAAAAATGATCAGAAAAATGCAAGGAATCCATCTGTACCATTTTCATGCATGTTAGAACAACTTATAGCTGCTGTTTAGCACAAATCAATTAAATGGCATTTGAATAATCACATATGGAGTTTGAATTTGAATCTTGTATTCAAACCAACTTCATTTAATCTGTTGCTAGTTGCATTAGCCCAAAACACATTCATTTTGCCATGTCATAGCATGCATCATATTGTGCATTGCATTGATCGTGTTTCTTCTGTGTTTGCCGGTGTTGTTCTCCCTCGGTAGACGTTGTACCGACGATGTGATCGTTGACACTGATGAAGACTCAATGTTATCTTCAGAAGTGTCAGGCAAGCAAAACCCCCTTGTTCATTTCGATAAAATCCCACTCTCTCGCTCCTGCTCTCTTTTACTGCATTAGGACAACACCGATTCAACTGTTACATGCTGCGGTACTTGAACCCCTTTATCCTCTGCATGACCTGTCATTCCACAGTAATTAGATGAAACCCACTAGCATGAGTAGGAGTTGTTTGAGCCCTGATGTGCCTACTCATTCATGCTTGTTTGTCATGCCTGCTACTGCTTAGAGTTGAGTCAGGTCTGATTCATCCGGGATGAATCAGAGGTGTGTGAACATGTCCTACGGTGTGTGAGCTAAGCGTGTGAACACGATTTGGTAAAGGTAGCGGTGAGAGGCCATGTAGGAGTACATGGTGGGTTGTCTCATTGCAGCCGTCCTCAGGAACCGAGTTCTGTGTTTGTGATCCATGATTCAGCTACTACCACGCATTGGGCCCGAAACCAATGGACCCTCTCGGCTTCTTGATCACCCTTGTCCTCTGTCCAGGAGTTGCAAGTAGTTTCTGGTGTTTGTAGTATGCTGGAGGCCGTGCGCAGCGCTTACCGTAGGGGTGGGCTGTGATGCGGTAGGCACGTGGCCGGGTAAACCGGGCGCCCGTTTGGTGTCACGGAACCCTGTTCACATCGTTTGGGGCTGTGAGCGAAACTCCGGCCGGATCTCCTCATGGATGGAACCCGAATAGGCGATAAACCTGGACTAGAGACTTGAGTGTTTAGGCAGGCCGTGGCCGACACCCACGTTGGGCTTCCGCTTGAAGGTTGCCGAGTACATGTCGTGTAAACGGCGGTAAGTGATGAGAGCGTGTGTGAAGGAGTACACCCCTGCAGGGTTAATATGATCTATTCAAATAGCCGTGTCCGCGGAAAAGGACTTCTGGGTTGCTTATATCAGTTCATAGACAAGTGAAAGTGGATACTCTAAAATACGCAAGATAAGCGTGAGTGCTATGGATGGCGTTCTCGTAGGGAGACGGGAGCGGTTCCATAGTGGTGTATTGGTTGGTGAATATGTGGACTCGTGTGCGCCACCTCAAAAGAGTTACTCGCAGTCGTAGTTTAGGATAGCCACCGAGTCAAAGCTGGCTTGCTGCAGTTAAACTCCACCATCCCCTTTGTTGATAATGATGCATAAGTAGTTAGCTCTGATGTAAGTCTTGCTGGGTACATTTGTACTCACGTTTGCCTATTTTATGTTTTTTGTAGAGAGACTTCGGTCTCGCTAGTAATTCCACGTGGACTTCGACATTTAGCTTGTTACCTCAGCTACGATCTTGTGCCCTCGGCAGGATCTGATAGACAGTCAGGCTTCTCAGCCTTTTTCATTTATAGTTGTCTGTACTCAGACATGATAGCTTCCGCTTGTGCTTTGATTTGTATGCTCTGAGTGTTGGGTCATGAGACCCATGTTTGTAATATCTCGCTCCTCGGAGACTAATGAGTAAATTACTTGAGTTGTAGAGTCATGTTGTGATGCCATGTTGTATTTGCACATATCGAGCATATTGTGTGTATGTTATTGAAATGCTTGGTATGTGTGGGATCTGACCATCTAGTTGTTTATCTTTAGTAGCCTCTCTTACCGGGAAATGTCTCCTAATGTTTCCACTGAGCCATGGTAGCTTGCTACTGCTCCGGAACACTTAGGCTGGCCGGCATGTGTCCTTTTTCGTTCCTGTGTCTGTCCCTTCAGGGAAATGTCACGCGACGAATACCGGAGTCCTGTTAGCCCGCTACAGCCCGGTTCACCGGAGTCCTGCTAGCCCAGTGCTACAGCCTGGATTCACTCGCTGATGACCGACACGTTCGATGCTGGGTCATGGATGCCTGTCCCTGTAAGTTTGTGCCACTTTGGGTTTACGACTAGCCATGTCAGCCCGGACTCCTTATCATATGGATGCTAGCGACACTGTCATATACGTGTGCCAAAAGGCGCAAACGGTCCCGTGCAAAGGTAAGGCGACACCCGTGGGAATACCGTGCGTGAGGCCGCAAAGTGATATGAGGTGTTACATGCTAGATCGATGTGGCATTGAGTCGGGGTCCTGACAAACGTTAAGAGAACTCAGAGCTCATAGCGTTTTTGCCATCCTTCGACCCCAAGGAACCTCTGCACCAAGAACATAAAAGGAGAACCAAGTAATGGTACATTTGTAACCCTAAAGCAAGGAATGCAGAATCCCCTTGTGCACAGAAAGAATAGACAGCTCCACCACATGTAGAACAATGTTTCCCAACTAAAAGAAAACCTAAGCACTGAAATTTGGGGTTAGAGCTAGTATAATTTAGTGAACAGGCATAAACTTTGTACAATGAGGTTTGGGTATAACTCTTTGAGGAATAATCTCTTTGAATGAGCAAATCAAATTGCAGTGTCCAGTGTACCTGCTAAACGATAATTGCTTGAAAGCTTGGTTTTATACCTCCTCTATAAAGAAATATAAGAGCATTTTTCTAACAGGTTCGCTTCTATCTATCCAGAGTGGCTGCTAAACGCAATTACTTCAGATATGACGATATAATTCCTACAGGTTTCAAACGGGCCGGCCCCTTCCAGCTGTCACGGATTCATTTTGCTGCCCAAAGGAATAATAAACATGCAAAACAAATTAATGGATACAACCTATTTCAAAGATTTCATCAGTCTGCCCAAGAGTTCTTCACAAATCACCCACCACGGGATATTGTAATAACAAGAATGTGCTTTTGGAAGTTGCATCCAACCCATTTTTGTTTTGGGACCAGGTGGCTTTGAAGAACAAGGGAAATAAAATATGCCTAGAAGGTAAAGGGGCAACTCTCTTTTTTTTCCGAGAGCATGCAAATGTAAAGGGGCTACTGTTGAGATAATAATTTAAATAAATGGGCCACGAAGCGAGTAAAGAGAACATCAATATGATTAAAGACTGCAGGCAATTAGGTAGTCTTGTTTAATTTACAAGCTCACCCACAACTTTCTAGCCTACCTTTTCTAAAGAGGTTTTGAACGTTGCCTTACCTAGACACATCTTGTACACTCGACTTCGAGGAGACAAGGACTGATTGCTACTCTAAATCACCACTAACGATTTTTTGTTTGTCTATGTCTATATAGCCCCCTGTAGCAAACAGCTTGCACCCACGTAGCAAATTGAGCAAGACCTGAAGCATATGGAAAAAAGCAGTCTGCAATCTGGACCCACGCAACACGGACTCGGACTCAATAAGTTGTAGACATACTGTTCTGATGCAGTGAACAAATATAATGCAACTAAACGACTAAGGAACGGCAAGTAGCAAACTGAAAAGGACAGAAACATTTAAAAATGAAAAATGAGCATTCCTACATTCAAAACTCAACATAGAATTGGTTGCCCATAACTTTAGTACAGAAAAATAGTAGTGAAAAGATGCACTGTGCATGGAAGCATGGAAGGTTGGAAGTAGAGATGACCTGAGAAGTTGCTGCGACCCAATGCATACCCCGTATCAGAACTCTAACAACACGATGAAATCCAAAAATCAGAGAAGAGTCCCAATACCGGCAGCCCCAAAGAAAAATAAAACCTTGGTAAAGATGTTTCACCAGCTATGTCTCGTGAGTTCTTCACAGTTATTACATGCTAGTACATCTTTATCACAATATTGCTTGCTCCTCAGGCTTACTTGAGTACACATAAGTACACTCAGCAAAATGTGAATCATCCATTCTTCAAGCATTTATGACTGGACTACAGGAAAATCAACACATTCAACTCGTCCTGTAAATGGGAAAAGGACACAGGAGAGTTTTGCAGAAGTACACCAGATAGTGCATATCAAGAAGTGTATGTGCATCAGTGTAGGCTCTCATATCTCAACTAGTTATCTGTAAACAAAATAATATAATGCCTAACTACAACAAAATCACTGCCATAAAATGTCCAAAGCTTTAGTTCAGTGTGCAAATCGGATTTCCTGAAAGTATTATTCTTTACAGAAATGTAGGGAAAGACTGCGTACAATAGACCCAAAGTGGCAAGACCCTTCCCCGGGCCCTGCGCAAACATGCACCGGGCTGACCTTATTATTATTAGTATTAGTATTAGTATTCTTTACAGAACCAAGCTGCATGACTTTTATTCATGATATTACGAAGAGACTATGAAGCCCTGAGTTCACAGTTACATACATGAATAGCCTATCACCATGATTATTATGCAGCAAAATACTGAACAAAATAATATGAAATTATCACAGGAGAGAATAATGTACTCCCTCAGTATTTTGGGACAGAGGGAGTATATGATAAGTTCCCTGCAGGTCTTAGTTTTTGTGTTTGGTGTTTTCTAATTGACGAAGATAGGCCTCAGTTTATGTGCTAAGATCTTATTAGCCAGGTGGGGTAATTATACACCCTTGCAACACGGAATTCTTTATCAATGCATACACAAGTTAGCAAGCACAATGCACAAGAACTATTGTCTAGTATTCGAAACAAAGAGTGTCAATGTATAGAGTCATGTGTAAACTCATGAACAAAGGATCTACGTCATGAATGATATCATTGCAAGTGAGGCTAGCTTCCAGTCCTGCCTTCATGAACAACTTTATAGTGATTGAAACGATGAGATGAATACAGATGCTTTTGGCTAAGCTGTGAATTCGTTATCTGTTAGTTCACCATTGAGTTTAATTGTAGCAAGGTTTCACTAGCCAGTTGCCCACAAAAGGATACACGGTGCATAATGCTAGATAGCAAACCAACAAGTATGGTGCACTCAAGACATCGACTCAAAGCAATGTAGTAATGTTTTAACACAAGAGTTGAAGAAGGTTATACCATAGATCACAGACAGCTATATAACCCAGACGGCTATATAAGGATGACAGGATCACCATATAGCAGCATCTTTGAACTGCCATGAAACAAAGACAGATATTTCTACGAACAAATTAAAATATATGAGAGTTTGTCAAATATTTGTCCCCACAACTAAATAGCATACCCAAGTAATTCCTGTTGCAGCAATTTAACTGCTGCTCTTTTTACGAGAACGTGGATAAATTCAATTATTTCATCAACCTTGAAAACCATCAGTTTCTTAGAATGAAATCTAAAAAAGAGTAAGTGTTATTCGACACCCACATGAGAGCGAGCGTGATCAGCTGATTCCAGATAGCTGGACGTCAGTACAAAGCCCAAGGAAAGCTCTATATCAATATTAGCCAAATTAAGATGACATGATCCCATCCTAGAGAGTTTTAAATATAGCAGAATCAAACAAATGCACAAGTATCACTGCTTTTAAGCATGCAAGTGCAGAAGATAGGTACTAACTTGTAAGATAGTGGATACCTTCACATCAATATCCACATCCTTTCCCAAATCACAATGTTGTGTGGCTCTACAGTTCCGCGTGGCATGCTTGCAGGATAAGGTGCAAAACCAAAGCACTGAGATGTGGTATGACTTTTCCACTTTCATATAAGAGCACCTTAGAATTTTCATAAAGATGTCCCACCCAGGTCTCCCAGGTTAGCCCCATAAACGACACCAACTTCTTGGGTGCACTATTAGATTATTTCAGGAAATCATCATTCGCACAAACACCGCCATGCCCCCAGCTCCCACCACTTTCAAGCCAAAAATAAGCTAGCTGAAAAAGTTGCACAATCTATCTCATTCCTCAGAGCCACTTATGATTTTGAATGACCTAAAAATTAAAAGACAGACCTTGATACGACCAATAATCAATTATAAACCCAGTCACACTTTCAACATTTTTTAGCATTCCAGCTAGATAGCCATTTCCTAGATATCGACTTGTTGCACAGATATCATCAGTGCACCGTCTCAAATCTACCATTATCAGGAAAGTAATTGTTGCCACTATGGAGCTAGCTCCCACCACCTGCAATTCTTCTTCCACGAAAAGACAACATTGTTTTTTTATCTGTACAGACACACAGTGTCTGTCTCACAAAAAACAGAAAGATAACACAGGATCATGCAACTTAATATATTAGTTAGAAAAGCAAGAAGTAGGAGAATTAGCTAATTACCTCTACAGCCTCCACATTAGATAGAAATGCATAAGCATCGGTACAGAACTTCCATGATCTTGAAGCCCAAAAGGAGCAAGCATACATGAAATCAGCATCTGTATGTCGGCATGAAGGGAAGATCTGCCACATTGCTGCCCTTTGCACCAGCTCAACTGAACAAAGAATCGGCACACTGAATACAGTGGGAGCAAGGGTGTTCACGAAGTTCCATGTTGAAATACTCCAGCCAAGCTGTATACTGAAATATGTTCACCTATTACTAACATCAACCAAGACGAATATACACACAGAATATGACCATGAAGATAGTGGTTTCTGTAAAAGTTAGTACCACTTCCTTAAAAAAGCTCTTTCAGAATCTAACATGCTACAGTCTGAAAGAGTGGCTATATTGTAATGAAGTTCGCATGACCACATGATTCATATCTTTATGATAGGAAAGTACATTTCCATGCTGCATGTAGTACTATCTAAGCCCAAAACATAAGTTTACTTATATGACCAATGAAAAAAAAAACAGATAAGGTCCATGGCAGCTGTAGTTTATACGACTTTATCTGCCATAACATAACTTAAACGGTAGGGCAATACTAGTAGGTTATAGAGAACCTTGCTTCATCAGAATGCTCCTGTACAAACTATACCTATATAGTATTCCCTCCGTCCGGAATTACTTGTCGCAGAAATGGATGTATCTAGACGTATTTCTAGTTCCAGATACATTCATGTCTATCCATTTCAGCAACAATTCAGGGCGGAGGGAGTAGAAGTCAAGAAACCTAGACGAAATAAGGCAATAGCGATTTTGAGACTAACCAAGGGAGCTCAGCTCACCTCAAGCGGACAACACCAAGGTATCTTACATCAGGCAGTAACTTACCAATCCAAAGGTACAACAAAATCTATGCACGGTCCAGGATCTGAAATCAGTTGTCCAGTTTGTCCCGCAAAGAATGTAGTCAGTCCTGTTCCTATGGTGTAAGCATATTTGTTCCGTATACATGATTTCCCAGCAGCAACTTATACATAAGCTAACTACAAAGAGATGACTGATCAGGCTAATCACAAAGCTATTTAGGGAGAAAAGAAGAGGAAAAGACGCAGATCTTGACATCTCACATTTTAACCATCTTGTCAGAATATCTGAAGTACAATTTTGCGAAAATGTTCTACCATACTCTGTATGTGTCCCAGATTTGTATTTCATTCTTGTTGCCTAACAGCTATAAATGTAATGATTTAGAAGAAATAATCGGACTACAGCACTGTTGCTAATTTCAAGCTAAAATCTGATGAAGACTTCTGAGTGCAATGGCTGGGCATGAGAACTATCAGGCCCACTGAAAACTATCTGGGTGCCTGCTGAAGCTCTTTCAAGAATTTCTGCCTTTCGAGAAAGGGGCAGCACATCTGACTGAATCTTTCGTAGCCCTTGTGGGTGATCCTCTTTAGGAGCAACCAGGAACAATTTCTTAAGGCAACTGGCCTTTGTCAGCAGAAAATCGAGCAGGCGCATCTCATTGTGATGCCCCTTGAAGTTTGTCATCTTGGCCAACCGAAGGTTTTCTAATCCGTCTTCAGGCTGTTCTTCCTCTGCCACGTCCAAGTAATTCCTCGTGAACGAATCATGTGTGTTTGTTGGTAGCTGTCACATCAAGTGCCATATATTGAGAATCAAAACATCCAGACATCATGCATATAGTACATATAATGAATGGACTATGACCAAATACATTGCGTATAAAGATAACAACCTGCACGAAGAGCCTCTCCAACTGAGGACAGGAACAGGTCTTGAGGAAGCTAAAAATGTCTGCGAGGTTGGAGTTGGCCATCCCGAACATGAGCAACTGAAGCTCCTTCAATCTCCGGAGGTTGGTCTCCTTGACGATGGTGGCCAGTGACGCAGACACGTACTACAGGCAGAACAAGTATCAGCGTATAGGCAATGAAAAGTGCTACACAAGGAAATGGAATAGATGCCGAGACGAACCTGGAGGGCAATGCTGCATATGGTGAGGGTGGTGATGTTGGCAAGGTGAGGAACCGCCGAGGGCAAATTGGTGGGTGGCAAGCCGGCCTCTGGCCCGCCAGAGCAGAGGTAGAGATCCTGAAAAGAGTCTCCAACGCCAGAGAAAAGGTTGCTGCAGAGGAAGGGCCCGCTGAACCGGAAGGAGCGGAGGCGGGGCGCCGCCGGGACGCGCAGCTCGGTGGTGCGGGAGCAGTCCACGACGGTGAGGCTCCTGAGGTTGGCGGCCCCGACGGTGGTGAAGTCGATGCGGCGTAGGTGTCGGCAGTAGCGGAGCTCGAGGTCGCGGAGGCAGGGGCAGGCGGCGACGACCCGGCGCAGCGCGGCGTCGGTGATGGAGACGGAGTGGAGGTGGATGACCTCGAGCGTGGCGACCATGGCGTTGGCGGAGGCCGTGAGGTGGAGCCCGCGCACCGAGAGGCGCGCCAGGAGCGGGCTCCCGACGGGGAAGTGCACGGCGAGCGCGCCGGCGCGGCGCTGGCCCCCGCGCGCGCCGCGGGCGCCGCCGCCGTCGAGGCGGAGCTGCAGGTCCTCGACGCCGCAGGCCGCGGCGTAGTCGACGCAGCGCTTGAGGTCGGCCTGCGCGAGCTGGCCCGGGTGGAAAGCGAGGGAGAAGACGTCGACCCGGCGCCGCCCGCGCCGGTCCACGGCCGCGAGCTGCGCCTGGGCCCCCGAGGGGCCCGGCGGGGTGCGGAGGCGCAGCGAGGAGGGCACCGGCCAGCGCTGCTCCCAGAGGTCCCGCCACCGCGAGGAGAGCGCGCCGGTGCGGATGGCGCACTTGAGCGGCAGCAGGCTGAGAATCTGCAGGCGCAGCGCGTCGGGCAGCTCCGAGATGCGGTCCTCCCACCCCGCCGCGCGCCGCCGCTCCCGCTCCATCCTCCTCTTCTTCCCTACCCCGTCCGCATCGACCGGGATTCGCTCGCAGGGGGGTGGTGATGGGCTGGCCGCGTGCGTGCGTGCCGCTGGGGTCACTGGACTAGGACGGCGAGGGCGAAGGCGAAGGCGAAGGCGAAGGGAGGGAGAGACGTGTGGAGGCGTCTCGCCGGGCCGGTGCGGTGCGGTGCGCGTTGCGTCTCCCCTTCCAATCCCTCTGGCTCTCCTCCTCTCCCCTCCTGGCCCGCCCGTCCCTCCTCTACCACTCTTCTACCTTTGTTTGGTGCGCCGGTCAGCAGTCCGTCCCTCCCTCCCTCCCCCGGCCCGCGTCGCGTCCGTACCGTTGCGTTGCCGTTGCGTTCGCATGAGTAAATTGCACAGAAGTATCAAAATTGGGGCATTGGAAGCAAATTGGTACCAAGTTTGGTAATTTTTACATGTCAGTATCAAGTCTGGGGCTATACGTTACAAAAAGGTCTAAATCGCGTATAAACGCGTATTGACAGTGTATCTGACCGGCGGGGCCCGCTTGTCAGCTGCCGACGTGGCATTTTTTTGCAGAAAACCCCCCGCACCTCCTTCGTCCTCACGCGCGGCGGCGCTCGATCTGGATCGAGGGGAGGAGCCCCTCGAGCCCCTCACGCCCGCTGCTGCGCCTTCTTCCTGGACGCCATCGGCGGCAAGGCGCTCACCGAGACAGTAGCAGCAGCAGCAG
>NC_057810.1:172573917-172586256 GCF_018294505.1 Triticum aestivum | reverse complement strand
GACCAGAGGCCGCGGGCGGCGCGAGCAGGGGCAGCTCCGGCGCGAGCGGGGGCGGCGGTGATGCGAGAGGAGCTCGGGCTCGAGGGGATCCTCCCCTCGATCCAGACCGGGCGCCGCCGTGCGGGGGGTTTCTGCAAAAAAAATGCCACGTCGGCATCTGACAGGCGGGCCCCGCCGGTCAGATACACTGTCAATACGCGTTTATACGCGATTTAGACCTTTTTGTAACGTATAGCCCCAGACTTGGTACTGACATGTAAAAATTACCAAACTTGATACCAATCTGCTTCCAATGCCCCAATTGTGATACTTCTGTGCAATCTACTCCGTTCCGCATCGATCGCGTCGCGTCGGGCCTGCGTGTGCCCCCGTTTTTGTTTCTGGCCTCGTGCCCGGTCGCCGGCCGCGCGGGATCGCCCCGTTTCACACGGCGCGTTCGCCTTGGAGAGCGCTGCCGTTTTTTTCCTTCTCCTTCTCTCGCGCTCGCCAGCTAGCTGCTTTCCGCGGCCTTGTTGCTTCTTTTCCAAAAGGAAATTTGGGAGTAATGAATCATTTCTCTCCGCCTCCGCCGTTTTGGTTCTCTGCGTTCGTTTCACACCCTTTCCGAGGCCACTTCCATTTCTATGTTTTTCTTGCCCTTTCTGAAAGGGGGAGATCCTTTCGTGTTCGCGTGACCCATTGTTTAGTCTGTGCTAATTGTGTTTAGTGAGGGCTAATTGAGCTGACTCACCAAGTGACCCCAAGTAAAAAATATATATAAGTTGTGACCCCAAGTATCTTGGAGACGTGACGAAACCACGACGAGCCATACCGTGACACTCAAGAGCGCGTTATTTCATTGGATTGCGGTACATCATTTTTTTTCTTTTTAACAATCACCGGGGGCTATGGTACATCATGAAACGGGCATATCAAACACAAAACTAATGATGATCTCCTGCTTCTTATCGTGTGGAGAGAAGGTAGAGAACATGAGCATTACCTACGGTGCTCATCAGCTACATCATGTGCTCCCTCCGTTTCTTTTTTACTCTGCATACTCAAAACCGGTATACTCTTAGCTAGTGGTTCTTGCACTCGAGAACTCTTGAACTGCTCAAAAGAGAATGACTTAGACCTTTTGACTTGGAGCTATGTAGAGTTGTACAACTGTAGTAGAAGAGTGGGATGGATCGCCTCGTCGACAACCGAGGTGCCATGTACTCCCTCCGTTTCTTTTTTACTTCGCATATAAGATTCGTTTGAAGTCAAATATAATAAAGTTTGACCATGTTTGTGTGAAAGATATCAACACTCACATTACCAAATCAATATCATTAGATGCATTATGAAATTATTTTCATATTGTATAATTTTAGTATTGTAAATGTTAACGTTTTTAAATATAAATTTGGTCAAATTTTACGAAGTTTAACTTTATTATTCTACTTATGCTTTTAGTCTTATGTTTAAAAAGCAAAGAAAGAAATAAAATATGTTACTATAATATAGAATAGAACTTACCACGTGACAAGTGTGTTCATCAATCATCTTTCTGATATAGAATAAAAATAGCTTTAAAATTCATAGGTCAAGTACGAGTAATAAAAATAGAGGAATTCTTAAAGAATACTATCCTTATCAAAATATATAGCTAAGATTTCTCTTTGAAAACTCTTCCATTGATCTATTCTATATGTGCATTTGTGCAAATCACAGAATGCTCTTTGTAGGCACATATATTATGCGTAAATATGAACCATAATTCTTTTCTTTTCTTTTACCGTTATTAACACGAGTCTGCGGGCATCACCGTCACGAAGGGTGTATGCCTTCCTCATCATCGCCTCGTACAAATGAGGAAGGAAATAGTTTGCAATCAATGCACACAATTAAATAAGAAAATCATAATTGCAATTAATGATATTGATTATGTCTGAGCTTCACCTCACAAAAAATAATAATACATAATCAATGCATGATGTAATAGCAAAGGTAATTAATCATATTGATTATATAATCTTCACTTTGTACATACACAAATAAGGGTAGTCCCGATACTCCACCCTTTTTAATTATGACATCTGAGCAAAAATATGTTGTGTCACCATTTTTAATGAGGAAAAGGAAAGTTGTCATGTCTTAATCCAAATATAGCACTTAGCATCAATACCAACACAACTTGTATTTTTCTATCTCATAAAACACATTACATTATAGTTCTTTTAGACACAAAAATAAGATACAATTCATTGGAGGATCTATATCTAAATACATGTTTAATGCATATGATTTAACCAAAGATATAACACACTTGAAGTGCCTCGAGGAAGGAAATACTAAAACATAACTAATCCATGATGACAACTAAAGAGAACTAGTAAGGTACACGTAGGAGTTTTGATAACTGATGACCCACGAGTATAGGGGATCAATCGTAGTCCTTTCGATAAGTAAGAGTGTTGAACCCAACGAGGAGAAATGACAAGTAGTTTTCAGCAAGGTATTCTCTGCAAGCACTGAAATTATAAGTAAGGAGTAGTTTGATAGCAAGATAATTTGCAACGAGCAAGTAACCGTAATGGTAACAAAAGTGCAGGAAGGTAGCCCAATTCTTTTGAGGCAAAGGACAGGCCAAAACGGTCTCTTATGATAAGTAAAATGTTCTTGAGGGTACACGGGATTTCAACTAGTTACTTTCATCATGTTGGTTTGATTTGTGTTCGCTACTTTGATAATCTGATATGTGGGATGGACCGGTGCCTAGGTGTTGTTCTTACTTGAACAAACCTCCTACTTATGATTAACCCCCTCGCAAGCATCCGCAACTACAAGAAAAGTATTAAGATAAAATCTAACCATAGCATTAAACTTTTGGATCCAAATCAGCCCCTTACGAAGTAGCACATAAACTAGAGTTTAAGCTTTTGTCACTCTCGCAACCCATCATCTAATAACTACTTCACAATGCATTCCCTTAGGCCCTAATAAGGTGAAGTGCCATGTAGTTTACGTTCACATGACACCACTAAGAGAATTGCAACATACATACCATCAAAATATCGAACACATATCAAGTTCACATGATACTTGCAACATGATTTCTCCCGTGACCTTGAGAACAGAAGTAACTACTCACAAAATGATAATCATGCTCAAGATCAGAGAGGTATTAAATAGCATAATGGATCTAAACATATAATCTTCCACCAAATAAACCATATACTAATCAACTACAGATGTAATCAGCACTACTAGTCACCCACAAGCACCAAACTAAGGTTCCGGTACAAAGATTGAACACAAGAGATGAACTAGGGTTTGAGAGAAGATGGTGTTGTTGAAGATGTTGATGGAGATTGCCCTCCCCAAGATGGGAGAGTTGTTGGTGATGACGATGACAATGATTTCCCTCTCCGGGAGGGAAGTTCCCCCGCAGAATCGCTCCGCCGGAGGGCAAAAGTGCTCCTGCCCAAGTTTCGCCTCGAGATGGCGGCGCTGTGTCCCGAAAGTCCTCCTCTTATTTATTTTTTCTAGGTCAAAATGACTTATATACCAGAAGATGAGCACCAGAGGTGGGCCGAGGAGGGCACAACCCACCAGGGCGCGCCGAGGGGCCCTGGCGCGCCCAGGTGGGTTGTGCCCACCTGGTGGTCCCCCTCTTGTAGTTATTTGCTCCAATAATTCTTAAATATTCCATAAAAAATCTCCGTGAAGTTTCAGCTTATTTGGAGTTGTGCAGAATAGGTAGCTCTGACGTGCTTATTCAGGTCCAGAATTCTAGCTGCCGGTATTCTCTCTCTTTGTGTAAACCTTGCATATTATGAGAGAAAACGCATTAGAATTACTCCCAAAAGCATTATTATGCATAAAAACATTATAAATAATAATAGGAAAACATGATGCAAAATGGACGTATCAACTCCCCCAAACTTAGACCTCGCTTGTCCTCAAGTGAAAAACCAAAATCGAAAAACATGTCCACATGCTTAGAGAGAGAGGTGTCGATAAAAAAATACGAACATAGAAGCAACATGCACATTATTATAACAACAAGGAACTTAAACTTAGAGTTTTTATCACATAACTTTTATCATATAACTTGTGTCATATAACTTCTTATGAACAAGTAACAATTCATCACAACATCGAACTATAAAGCATACACCTTATTGAAAACCAACAAACTATGTTCTCAGTTAACTTTGCAACTATAATTCATCATATTTTCAGGAAGGGTCACGTGTCGGAGCCTTTAGGCAAGTCCACATACTCAACCATCATATAGTATTCTATGATTGCTAACACTCACAATTTACCCATGAACAAAAAGTTTCAACCAGACACATAGAAAGATAGGGGCTTATAGTTTTGCCACCCAACTGAAGGGAAAATGCCCTAGAGGCAATAATAAAGTTGTTACTTTATTTTCCTTATTCATGACAAATTTTTATTATTCATGCTAGAATTGTATTGATCGTAAACCTAAATACATTTGTGAATACATAGACAAACATTGTGTCCCTAGTGAGCCTCTACTTGACTAGCTCGTTGATCAAAGATGGTTAAGGTTTCCTAACCATGGACATGAGTTGTCATTTGATGATGGGATCACATCATTAGGAGAATGATGTGATGGAAAGACCCATCTGTTAGCTTAGCATATTGATCGTTCAATTTTATTGCTATTGTTTTCTTCATGTCAAATACATATTCCTTCAATTATGAGATTATGCAACTCCCGGATACCGGAGGAATGCCTTGTGTGCTGTCAAATGTCACAGCGTAACTGGGTGATTATAAATATGCTCTACAGGTATCTCAGAAGGTGTTTATTGGGTTGGCATAGATCGAGTTAGGATTTGTCACTCCAAGTATCGGAGAGGTATCTCTGGGC
Source organism: Triticum aestivum (assembly GCF_018294505.1). Taxonomy (NCBI): domain Eukaryota; kingdom Viridiplantae; phylum Streptophyta; class Magnoliopsida; order Poales; family Poaceae; genus Triticum; species Triticum aestivum. The sequence continues at coordinate 172,581,380 of NC_057810.1, read as the reverse complement.
CCTCTCGGTAATACACATCATAAGAAGCCTTGCAAGCAAAGTGACTAATGAGTTAGTTGCAGGATGATGTATTACGTAACGAGTAAAAAGACTTGCTGGTAACGAGATTGAACTAGGTATGAAGATACCGATGATCGAATCTCGGGCAAGTAACATACCGATGGACAAAGAGAATAACGTGTGTTGTCATAACGGTTCGACTGATAAAGATCTTCGTAGAAAAAGTGGGAACCAATATGAGCATCTAGGTTCCGCTATTTGTTATTAACCGGAGAGATGTCCCGGTCATGTCTACATAGTTCTCGAACCCGTAGCGTCCGCACGCTTAACGTTCGATGACGATATTATATTATATGAGTTATGTGATTTGGTGACCGAATGTTTTTCGGAGACCCGAATGAGATCACGAACATGACTAGGAGTCTCAAAATGGTCACTGGGTAAATATTGATATATAGGACGATAGTATTCGGACACCGGAAGTGTTCTGGAGGGTATCGGGTACGTATCGGGTCACCGGAAGGGGTTCCGGGCACCCCCGGCAAAAGATATGGGCCTATTGGGCCAAGAGGGGAAACACACCAGCCACCAGGGGCTGGTGCGCCCCCCATATGGGGCGAACCAAAAGAGAAGGAAAGAGGGGAAGGGGGAAGGAAAGGGGGGATTCGGCCTCCCCCTTCCTTACCTCCTCCCTCCTCTTTCCTCCCCCTTCAACATTTATGGAAGGGGGGAGGCCAAATTGGGGAGGACCCCCAGTAGGATTCGACCTACTTGGGGCGCCCCATGGCTGCCTCTCTCCCTCCCACACCTATATATACTGAAGGAAATATTCCCTAGAGGCAATAATAAAGTTATTATTTATTTCCTTAATTCATGATAAATGTTTATTATTCATGCTAGAATTGTATTAACCGGAAACTTAGTACATGTGTGAATACATAGACAAAACATATAGTCCATAGTATGCCTCTACTTGACTAGCTCGTTTATCAAAGATGGTTATGTTTCCTAACCATAGACATGTGTTGTCATTTGATCAATGGGGTCACATCATTAGGAGAATGATTTGATGGACATGACCCATCTGTTAGCTTAGCATTATGATCGTGTCGGTATCATTGCTACTGCTTTCTTCATGACTTATACAAGTTCCTCAGACTATGAGGTTATGCAACTCCCGAATACCGGAGGTACACTTTGTGTGCTACCAAACATCACAACGTAAATGGGTGATTATAAAGGTTCTCTATAGGTGTCTTCGAAGGTGTTTGTTGGGTTGGCATAGATCGAGATTAGGATTTGTCACTCCGTGTTTTGGAGAGGTATCTCTGGGCCCTCTCGGTAATACTCATCACTATAAGCCTTGCAAGCATTGTAACTAATGAGTTAGTTGCTGGATGAAGTATTACAGAACGAGTAGAGAGACTTGCCAGTAACGAGATTGAACTAGGTATGATGATACCGAGGATCGAATCTCGGGCAAGTAACATACCCATGACAAAGGTAACAACGTATGTTGTTATGCGGTTTGACCGATAAAGATCTTCGTAGAATATGTAGGAACCAATATGACCATCCAAGTTCCGCCATTGGTTATTGACCGGAGACGTGTCACGGTCATGTCTACATAGTTCTCGAACCCGTAGGTCCGCACGCTTAACATTAGATGACGATTGGCATTATGAGTTTATCTGATATGATGTACTGAAGATTGTTCAGAGTCCCGGATGTGATCATGGACATGACGAGGAGTCTCGAAATGGTCGAGACATAAAGATTGATATATTGGATGATTATATTCGGACACCAGAAGTGTTTCGGAGAAGTTTCAGATAAAACCAGAGTGCCGGGGGTTACTGGAAACCCCGGGGGAATTAATGGGCCTCGATGGGCCCTAGTGGAGAGAGAGAGAGAGGGGCCGGCCAGGGCAGGCCGTGTGCCCCCTCCCCTTGAGTCCGAATAGGACAAGGAAGGGGGGCAGCGCCCCCTGTCGTGGTTCTAAGTCTGACAGTAGAATGGGGGTAGGTATGGAGAGGCAAGATCCTAGCTATGGAGTAGTTGTACACACGAGTGTTTTACGAGTTCATGCCCTTCTATGAGGAAGTAAAAGCCCTACGTCTCGGAGCCCGGAGGCGGTCGACTGGTTTATGTGTATATGAGTTACAGGGGTGCGAACCCTTCTACCAGTGGAGGGGGGTGGCTTATATAGAGGACGCCAGGACCCCAACCAACCCACGTAGCAGAGGGTTAAAGTACATTAAGGCCGGGCGTTACTGGTAACGCCCTACATAAAGTGTCATCATGACCATTAAGACTACTTAATTATAGACCGTTACGATACAGAGTAGATCCTGAACTCCTGATGGTCGAGTGAGTCTTCATGGTCGAGTGTCTTTAGGTTCGTCGAGTGTCTTCTAGCCGGTCGAGTGGAGTCTCTCTTGGTCGACTGGAAGGTAGCTTCGTCTAAGGATGTCCTTGGGTATGGTATCCTAGATAGGTCCATGACCCTACCCTAGGTACATAACATCATCATTAGCCCCCGAATGGATCGAGGTTCGAGTGAGGAAGGAGTTGATGATTTTCTCCGACTCATTTCCTGTGCTTTGATTATGTCGTATCTTGGATCGGCGATTTTTCTTTCGGCGTTGGCGTCAACTTTTACTTCAGTCGCCTTGATCCATTCTTGTCTTCTGTCGAGTGAACTTTTTGAACTTTAGTGAACTTCCGAGCGACGGATCGCAGGAAAGATATCATCTGACAGATTGATCTGCTGTTAGCGGATTTTGCGGGATCTGAAATTTGGGAAGCGCGCGAAGCGGGGTGAACCGCGGTACTCGGAAGGGATAAGGCGTGGACGCCTCGATTTTCGTGCCGCCTTTTTCGCCACGTATCGTGCGTGCGCAATTGTTTCGGGATGTGACAGGACTATCCGGACCCACTCGTCAGCCACTCGGAATCGTCCTTATATAAAGCACCGGGCGAGGGCTTTTTGAACAGTGCCTTCCCATTCTTCTCTCCTCCCTCTTTGCCTCCGCCCACTGCGCTTGCTCTCGCCTCCGCCTATCCACTCCTCACGCGCTTCACCGGCGACAATGGTGAAGGAGAAGACGGTGGCCCTAGAGCACGCGAAGAAGGCGACGGCGACGGGGAAAGCAAAGGGGAGACCGTCCAGTCGGGGCGGATCTTCGTCAAGGTCCCGCCTGCCAAAGGGTTGGGTCCAAGGGGATTGGATCCGCTCGACCATCACCGAGAAAGATCTCAATGACCTGGCCAATGAGGGATTGATCCCCCACGGGTCAGCAAGGCTTCCGGGGACCGAGTGTCAACCGCAGCTGCAGGAGGGTGAGTGTGTTCTCTTAGCCACTCATGTAGACCGTGGTTTTTCTCTGCTGCCGAGTGTTTTCTTCCGAGGGTTTCTGAATTTCTTTGGGGCGCAACTCCACCATTTCACCCCCAATTCCATCGCCTATCTTGCTGCCTTTGTGTCCATGTGCGGGAACTTCCTGGGTTGTCGACCACACCGGGGTCTCTTTAAGCACATATTCACCTGTCGCTGACAGACAGTGAAAAAGGCGAGTCCGGACGATGAGAGGACTAAGGTTATCCAGATGTGCGGTGGTCTTGGGATCCAGATGAGGAATAAGAGTACTTTCCCGGCCATGACCCTTCCTGAGTCGGTCAGAGGGTGGCAGTCGACTTGGTTCTACTGCCAAGACGAGTCGACGCCGGGGCAGTCGACTGGTCTCCCTCCGTTTTCCATGGACCGAGTGGACAAACCCTCTTCTCTGAAAGTGCTTCCTGAGGAGAAAGTTCAGGTAAAAATGCTGATGGAGCGCATAGTCCAACTCGTTAGAGAAGGAGCGACGGGTATGGATCTTCTGGAGGTCTTCCTTAGACGGCGCATCCAACCACTTCAGTACCGAGGCCATCCGATGTGGCTGTATTGTGGGACCGAAGACACCACTCGGGTTCATCCAGAGGCGGTCGACGATGCCACACTTGAGAGGTGGGTGACCGCAATCACAGGGAATAAGGACAACCCTCGAGGGGCCAGGAGGATCCCACCACTCGACTGTACCTACATACCGGACACGGTATGGCCATTTATTTCCAATTGAAATCTTGCTTTATTCATTCTGCTTCGCTGTGAATTGGTCGAGTGATCTTTGTTTTGCTTTGTTGCCTGACAGGCCACCACGAAGTTATACTCGATGCCCAATGGAGCGCGGACACCGACTGAAGAGGAGGAAGGAAGTGGGGGCGAAAGCCCGGAGGAGTGGGATTCGGATGCTGACGACGATGATGAGGGTGAGGACTCTGACGAGGAGGAAGAGGAGGAGGAGGAGGAAGTTGCACCTCCCCGCTCGGAAAGACGCTCGAAGCTTGTCCATGATCCCACGACTGAGCGTGGTAAGGGGGTCGCGACCGCTACCCAGTCAACCAAGCGCCCTCGGACTACTTCTCCGGCGCCGACTGAGAAGGCTCCGAAGCAATCTCGAGTGGCACCGTTGAAACCTGCGAAGGTCTTGCCGAAGATGAAGATGGTGATCCCCACTATCTCAGGGTAATGGTAGTCTTGAGTTTTCTCCATTTCATGAACTTGTTCTTGGTCGACTCATGGGTCAATTGACTGACTTCTGGAACTGCAGTGCTGCTACTTCTGATACTTCAGCCAGGGCTGAAGACCACGAGATGGAGGATGCTGCTACCTCAAAACCTGGTATGACTCTTGTGATGCCGTTTTCAGTCGACTGACTTATTGTCTCTAATTTTGATTCTTTCTGCAGCTTCATCTAACATTGTCATTGACCTTCCTGACGACGACGACGAGGAACCACCAAAGTAGAGGAGGAGCAAGAAAACGTCTGCTGGCAAGGCGACTCAGGATGTGCCAGCACCCGAGATGTTGGTCGTGGAGGGAGACAATGTCACTCGGCCTACCGTAACCTTTGCGGTACCGTTGACGAGTGCTCGTCCTTCATCGTCGGGTGCTGCTCAACCCTCACTTTTCTCAACCTACCCCGTTCCAGAAGACCAAGCAAGTGCTGCTAAAGAAGCAATACGCCAAGCAGGGGTCATGATGGAGCAAGTGAAGGCAATACGAGAAGCCAGCCAGGCAGCCTATGACGCCAGTTCGGCTCTTCAGAGTAATGTTCAGGTCAGTCGGTCACTGCCTGTTCTGTTAGGATATGATATCTGAAAACTCTTCTTTCTAAAATTCTTAGAGTTTGTCCTACACCCGCTGGGTGTGTCGATTGAAATTCCGGATTAGTGGGGGCACGCTGAGTGCACCCACTGGGTGTAGTCCCCAAGGCTATGGTCGACTGCTGGCAGTCGACCATAGGCTTTATGTCTTAAGTTTTTTCCTTACTCGACTAGGTCGAATAGATTCATAGACCGGTGGGGGCACGCTGAGTGCACCCACTGGGTGTAGTCCCCGAGACTGTGGTCGACTGCTGGCAGTCGACTATAGTCTGAAGAACATCTCCCCTTTTTTTTGTTGGTCGACTGGTCGACTCTAACTGATGAAACTAGTGGGGGCACGCTGAGTGCACCCACTGGGTGTAGTCCCCGAGACTATGGTCGAATGTTTGTATTCGCCCGTAGTCTTAGAAACGCTATGATTTTTCCTTACTCACTCGGAAGTGAATTGTCTTTGACATTTGTCGATTGGTTCTTCGTAGAAATCCTGTGACCTTGCGGCTCGTTATACTGAGTTGGAGAACAAACACATTCAGCTTGAGCTCGATCTGAAACTGGCCCAAGAGAACTTAACGAAGGCGAAGGAGGAAGCTAAAGGTATGCTTGGTGAGGCCTTTGACGACTGCCGTTGCCTCTTGCTTGTTTCCGAATCTAATCTCACTGTAACTTTGCAGACAAAGTGAGGGATGCCCTGAAGAAGCAAGAGCTTGACTTGACTGAGATGCAAAAAAATTGCTTTAGAGAAGACCAGGCTTGCGGATGAGAAGCTGGCTTCAGTGACCAAGCTTGAAGAAGAAAACACCAATCTGAAAGCTGCTCTTGATGCTACCAACCAGGAGGTCAGTCGACTGAAAAGTGACAAGACCACCCTGAATGACAAGGCCAGTGAGTTGATGAGAAAGAAGAATGATCTAGAGGCTTATCTGGGTGGACTTGCCAAGAAGTTGTTCCTCATGCTTGAAGGTAATCCTTTGTATCAAACAAATATTTTAATTGTAACCTCCGACTGTTTGTCTTGACTCGGTGGTTGTTCTTGCAGAATTTTGTCAGAACTTTGAAGAGGAGACTGGTCGACTGGAAGTAAACCTGGACCCCATCAACTCTCCCGTGAAAGATGAAGTCGCCATGAATGTGCTCCGGCTTGAATCTCGTGTTGCTGCTGTCATTGACTATCTCGCAAGGCTGAAGGTCGCAACTTCTCGCATCGACACAACACTCTGGCCAAGAGAGACACTCCAGAACGACCTCGAGTCCCTGATGACTCGACTGAACAAGGTCCCAAGTCGAGTGCAGGAGTGGAAGAAGTCTTCGGCCAGGTGCGGTGCGGATGTTGCTCTGTCTCTGGTCCGCGTTCACTGCAAGGATGCATGAGAGGACAAGCTGGTGGCTCTTAGGGTGGCTAACACCAAGAAGCACGATTTCAGATCTTTCATGGAGACCTTCATTGCTGCTGCCACTCGGATTGCAGATGGAATTGATCTGGACGAGTTTGTTGCACCTTCCAGCCCTCCACAGGAGGGGTAAAAAACTTCTGAGCTTGATACTTTAAATTTGCCTCGGTATGCCGAGTGAGTTTTGTAACTGACAAACCTTAACAGGCCTAGCGCCTGAGCACTTTCGGTTCCGTTAGGTGTTATCCGAACTTGGATCCAACATTGAATATGTTTGCATTTGGTTTGAGGTGTCTTTTACAGGTTCAAGCGAAGCGCTCATTGCAATCGACTTGTTCCCCAATACACTTAGGCGAGCACTGGGCTGCAGCTAAGCTCCCGAGTGAGAGGTCTGCTCTTCACTCGGTAGGATTTTCACATACTTAGGCGAGCGCTAGACTGCAGCTAAGCCCCCGAGTGGGAGGTATGCTCTCCACTCGGTAGGATTTTAGATACTTAGGAGAGCACAGGCTGCAGCTAAGCCCCCGAGTGGGAGGTTTGCTCTCCACTCGGTAGGATTTTCAAGAACTTAGGCGAGCACTAGGCTGCAGCTAAGCCCCCGAGTGGGAGGTTTGCTCTCTACTCGGTAGGATTTTCAAGAACTTAGGCGAGCACTAGGCTGCAGCTAAGCCTCCGAGTGGGAGGTTTGCTCTCCACTCGGTAGGATTTTCAAGAACTTAGGCGAGCACTGGGCTGCAGCTAAGCCTCCGAGTGGGAGGTTTGCTCTCCACTCGGTAGGATTTTGTATTGGTGGCGTAGCTCGGAAGGAGAGGGTAGCAGTCGACCTGCACCTCGTCCTCCTTGCAGAGCGCATGTTGTATTTGTGGCATA
>NC_057810.1:172572972-172573629 GCF_018294505.1 Triticum aestivum | reverse complement strand
AGGCTGCAGCTAAGCCTCCGAGTGGGAGGTTTGCTCTCCACTCGGTAGGATTTTCAAGAACTTAGGCGAGCACTGGGCTGCAGCTAAGCCTCCGAGTAGGAGGTTTGCTCTCCACTCGGTAGGATTTTCAAGAACTTAGGCGAGCACTGGGCTGCAGCTAAGCCTCCGAGTGGGAGGTTTGCTCTCCACTCGGTAGGATTTTGTATTGGTGGCGTAGCTCGGAAGGAGAGGGTAGCAGTCGACCTGCACCTCGTCCTCCTTGCAGAGCGCATGTTGTATTTGTGGCATAGCTCGGAAGGAGAGAGTAGCAGTCGACCTGCACCTTGTCTTCCTTGCAGAGTGCACGTTGTACTTGTAGCGTAGTTTGGAAGGAGAGAGTAGCAGTCGACCTGCACCTCGTCTTCCTTGCAGAGCACACGTTGTACTTGTACTTAGGCGGGCGCAATGCTGCAGCTAAGCCTCCGAGTGGAAGGCTGGCTTACCACTCGGTAGGATTTTTGTTTATCTTAGGCGAGTACTTGGACTGCAGCTAAGCCTCCTAGTGGAAGGCTGGCTTACCACTCGGTAGGATTTTGTTTATCTTAGGCGAGTACTTGGACTGCAGCTAAGCCTCCGAGTGGAAGGCTGGCTTACCACTCGACAGGATTTTGTTTATCT
>NC_057810.1:172527288-172572959 GCF_018294505.1 Triticum aestivum | reverse complement strand
TGCAGAGCACACGTTGTACTTGTACTTAGGCGGGCGCAATGCTGCAGCTAAGCCTCCGAGTGGAAGGCTGGCTTACCACTCGGTAGGATTTTTGTTTATCTTAGGCGAGTACTTGGACTGCAGCTAAGCCTCCTAGTGGAAGGCTGGCTTACCACTCGACAGGATTTTGTTTATCTTAGGCGAGTACTTGGACTGCAGCTAAGCCTCCGAGTGGAAGGCTGGCTTACCATTCGACAGGATTTTGTTTATCTTAGGCGAGTACTTGGACTGCAGCTAAGCCTCCGAGTGGAAGGCTGGCTTACCACTCAACAGGATTTTGTTTATCTTAGGCGAGTACTTGGACTGCAGCTAAGCCTCTGAGTGGAAGGCTGGCTTACCACTCGGTAGGATTTTGTTTATCTTAGGCGAAACAGATTTCGCAGCTAAGCCTTCGTGTGGGAGACTGGCTCACCACTCGGTTAGGATTTTTTTTACAGACTTGGGCGAATCGGATTCGCAGCCAAGCCACCCACTGGGGATTGTTTTGAGTGGACAAAAGAAATAACGATTACTGGGAAAATTATAAAGCTCTTGTCTTTGATAAATAAACTACAGAAGTACTGTTATTACAACTCATCCGAGTGAATACTTAAGTGTAAAAGGGGCGGAGAAGCTCCGCGTTCCAAGCTCGGGGCTCGTCGATCTGATGCTCGACATTGTAAAGACGGTATGCTCCATTGTGGAGAACCTTGGTGACGATGAAGGGACCTTCCCAAGAAGGAGCAAGCTTGTGTGGTTTCTGCTGATCCACTCGGAGAACTAAATCTCCTTCCTGGAAGGCTCGACTCTTCACGTTTTTGGCGTGGAAGCGACGCAAGTCTTGTTGGTAAATGGTCGATCTGATCAGAGCCATCTCCCTTTCTTCCTCTAAAAGGTCGACTGCATCCTGCCGTGCTTGTTCTGCTTCAGCTTCGGTGTAGAGCTCGACCCGGGGAGCATTGTGGAGAAGGTCACTCGGCAAGACTGCTTCAGCTCCGTAGACCAAGAAGAATGGAGTTCTTCCAATCGACCGGTTGGGCGTGGTCCTTAACCCCCAAAGCACCGAGGGAAGTTCGTCGACCCATGCACCAGCCGCATGCTTAAGATCACGCATCAAACGGGGTTTCAACCCTTTGAGAATCAAACCATTGGCTCGTTCTGCCTGTCCATTCGACTGTGGATGAGCAACTGAAGCATAGTCGACTCGCATGCCTTGAGACGTGCAGAAAGCTCTGAACTCTTCGGAGTCGAAGTTTGACCCATTGTCAGTGATGATGCTGTGCGGGACTCCATATCTGAATATCAATTCTTTGATGAAGCTGACAGCAGTACCGGCATCGAGGTTCTTGATGGGTTTAGCTTCGATCCACTTAGTGAACTTGTCGACTGCTACCAGCACATGGGTAAAACCGCTTCTGCCAGTTCTCAAAGGACCGACCATATCCAAACCCCACACTACAAAGGGCCAGACGAGTGGTATAGTCTTCAAAGCTGACGCGGGCTTGTGTGACATATTGGAGTAAAATTGACATCCCTCGCACTTGTCGACTATCTCCTTCGCCATTTCATTCGCTCTTGGCCAATAAAATCCGGCTCGGTATGCTTTGGCCACGATGGTCCGAGAGGACGCATGATGGCCACAGGTCCCCAAGTGGATGTCATCAAGGATTATTCGACCTTCCTCCGGTGTTATGCATTTCTGACCAACTCCAGTCGCGCTTTCTCTGTACAACTGTCCTCTTATCACGGTAAAGGCCTTAGATCGGCGGACGATCTGTCGAGCCTCTTCTTCGTCCTCCGGGAGTTCTTTCCTCAAGATATACGCGATATATGGTACTGTCCAATCTGGAGTGATCACTAGAACTTCCATGATTAGGTCGACCACTGCTGGGACTTCAACCTCAGTCGGGTCCGTAACACTCTTAGGTTGCGGAGCTTCATCGGTAAAAGGATCTTCTATGACTGACGGAGTGTGGATATGCTCCAAGAACACATCACTGGGGATGGCTTCTCTCTTGGATCCTATCTTCGCCAGATCGTCAGCTGCTTGATTTTTCAGTCGGGGTATGTGGTGGAGGTCTAACCCTTCGAACTTCTTTTCGAGCTTCCTCACTGCATTGCAGTATCCAGTCATGGCTGGGCTTCTAACATCCCACTCCTTCATCACCTGATTGACCACCAAATCTGAGTCGCCATAAACCATAAGGCGACGGACGCCAAGTGAAATGGCCATGCGCAACCCATACAAGAGTGCTTCATATTCTGCTTCATTGTTGGAGGAATCAAAGTGGATTTGGAGCACATATCTGAGTTTATCTCCTCGGGGGGAAACCAAAACAACCCCAGCATCAGAACCATTTAACATCTTAGATCCATCAAAGAACATGGTCCAATGCTCCGAGTGAACTTGAGTCGGTTGCTGTTGCTCAATCCACTCGGCAAGGAAATCCGCTATAGCCTGGGACTTAATGGCTTTCTTTGCCTCGAATTTGACATCAAGGGGAAGGAGTTCAATCGCCCACTTAGCCACTCGACCAGTTGCATCTCTGTTATGCAGAATCTCTGACAATGGTGCGTCGCTGACGACTATAATGTCGTGATCAGAGAAATAATGAGCAACCTTCTTCATGGTCATGTAGATCCCATACACAAGCTTCTGATAATGAGGATATCTTTGCTTCGATGGGGTCAAAACTTCAGAAAGATAATACACTGGGCGCTGAACTTTGAAGGCTTTCCCTTCTTCTTCCTGCTCGACCGTAAGTACTGTACTGACGACTTGTCCTGTGGCTGCAATATAAAGCAACAGAGGCTCTTTGCTGATTGGAGTAGCAAGCACCGGCTGGGTGGAGAGCAGAGTTTTTAACTCGGCAAACGCTGCATCAGCTTCTGGAGTCCACTCGAACTTGTCTGCCTTCTTCATCAGTCGGTAAAGGGGCAATGCCTTTTCACCGAGGCGAGAGATGAATCGACTTAAAGTGGCCAAGCATCCAGTAAGCTTCTGGACGTCGTGCACACGCACAGGGCGTTTCATTCGGAGTATGGTGCCGACTTTTTATGGGTTACCATCGATTCCTCGTTCTGAAACGAGAAAACCGAGTAACTTTCCGCCAGGTACTCCGAATGTGCACTTCGATGGATTGAGCTTGATATCATACCTTCTGAGATGGGCAAATGTTTCGGCTAGGTCAGTCAATAGGTCGGAACCCTTTCGCGACTTGACCACGATATCATCCATGTATGCTTCCACATTCCGACTGATTTGAGTGAGTAAACACTTTTGAATCATTGTCATGAACGTGGCTCCGGCATTCTTGAGGCCGAATGGCATGGTGATATAGCAGAAGCACCCGAATGGAGTGATGAAAGCTGTTTTGATTTCGTCAGGTCCATACAAACGGATCTGATGATACCCGGAATAAGCATCTAAAAAAGACAATCTCTCGCACCCTGCGGTTGAGTCGACAATTTGGTCGATGCGAGGGAGAGGAAAATGATCTTTCGGGCAGGCCCGATTGATATGTTTGAAATCAATGCACATACAAAGTGAGTTGTCCTTCTTGGGAACCATGACGACATTGGCGAGCCACTCGGAGTGGTATATCTCTCGGATGAACTCTGCTGCAAGGAGTCAAGCCACCTCCTCGCCAATGGCTTTTTTCTTCTGAACGGCGGACCGTCGAAGATGTTCTTTAACGGGTTTCGCTTTTGAGTCGACTCTAAGGCGATGCTCAGCCAGCCCCCTGGGAACACTCGGCATGTCAGCTGGCTTCCATGCAAAGATGTCCCAGTTCTCACGGAGGAACTGGATGAGCGCTTCTTCCTATTTAGAGTCGAGTGTTGTGGAAATATGGGTCGGAGCTGCATTGGGGTCAGTCGGGTGGATATGAACTGGCTTCGTCTCCCCAGACGACTGAAATGCTGACTCTGTGGCGGGCTTCTTGGCCCGCAGCAAATCACTCGGATCTGCATTCTTCTTGTATTCCTCCAGCTCTACCACTGTTATCTGGTCATCCGCAATCTTTGAGTCTTTCTGGAAACACTCTTCTGCCTTCTTCCGGTTGCCAGTGATGGTGATCACGCCTTTGGGGCCAGGCATCTTTAACTTGAGGTACACATAACATGGTCGAGCCATGAAGCGGGCATAGGGTGGTCTTCCCAAAATAGCATGGTAGGCGCTTTGGAAATCCACGACTTCAAATGTCAGCTTCTCTTTGCGGAAATGCTTCGAGTCGCCGAACACTACATCCAGAGCTATTTGGCCGAGTGACTCAGCCTTCTTTCCCGGGATGACTCCGTGAAAACTCATGTTGCTGGAACTGAGCCTGGACATCGGAATGACCATTCCCTTGAGCGTCTCTGCATACAGTATATTCAATCCACTGCCGCCATCCATCAATACCTTCGTCAGTCGAGTGCCTTCGACGACTGGGTCGACTACCAGCGCTTGCCTCCCAGGGGTGGCAATGTGAGTAGGGTGATCAGACTGGTCGAAAGTAATGGGATTTTGCGACCATCTCAGATAGTTTGGTGTCGCCGGGGCGACCATATTGACCTCACGGTTGATCACTTTCAGTCGACTTTCGCTCTCTACATCAGCAAAAATCATCAGAGTGGAGTTGACATGAGGGTACTCTCCATCACTGTCCTCCTTGTCCTCAGCCTTGTCCGACTCCTTCTCTTTGTCCTTCGGCTGTTTTCCTTGAAACTGCTGGATTAAGAGCCGGCACTGGCGAGTGGTATGCTTTGGGTAGATGAAGTTACCCTCTTCGTCTTTCTTCGTGTGGATATGACACGGTAGATCCATCACGTCATTACCTTCCTTATCTTTTACCTTCTTGGGGTTCCAAGATCCTTTGGGCTTCCCTTTGAATTTGCCCTGAGTCATGGCCAGAGCCTCTCCAGGAGCAGCTGGCTTGGCCTTCCGCTTCTGCTTCCGCCTGGAGTTTCCTTTCTCCGACTGACTCGGCTTGTACTTGCCACTCCGGAGTCGGTCCTCTTCTTCGCCATTGGCGTACTTGGTGACTATTTCCATCATCCGACTCAGGGTCATATCTCCAGTTCGACCAAACTTCAGGCTCAACTCTCTGTTCTTGACACCATCCTTGAAGGCGCAGACCGCCTGATGGTCTGACACATTCTCTACAGTATGATGCAAAGTGATCCATCTCTGGATGTAATCTCTTAGTGTTTCACTCGACTTTTGTACGCAAATTTGCAGCTCTGTCAATCCAGCCGGTCGCTTGCAAGTTCCCTCGAACGTCCTGACGAACACTCGGGAAAGATCTTCCCAGGTGTAAATGCTGCTAGGAGCTAACTGATTCAACCACGCCCTGGCCGAACCCTCTAGCATAAGTGGCAAATGCTTCATGGCCACCTCATCATTACCGCCACCAATTTGAACAGCCACTCGGTAGTCTTCAAGCCAAGTTTCAGGCTTAGACTCTCCGGTGAACTTACTTACTCCAGTCACCAACCTGAAGTTGGGGGGTATCACTGCTGCCCTGATGGCTCTCCTAAAGCATTCTGGACCTGAAACATGGACTCGGCTACTTGTGGGCACATCTCTATCGTGGCCACCTCTATGAGCTCTGTTCCGGTCGACCAAGCCTTGCACGATGATGGATCTCGCATCAAAGCCCGGCTCTCTGGGGTCGACTGGAGCTCTACGCCCAACACTGAGCTGCCGCCTGTCATCTTGCTGCCGATGGGCGTTAGACCCACTTCTCGGGGGAGGAGTGGGCACTCGACGCCTGTCATCACGATCAAATCGATCATCATAGTGGTCCCGCCGGCCTTCACGTCCCACGCGCCTCGGAGGCGACCTTGGACTGTGAGCCGACTGAACAGTATTCGCAGCGACGGATCGACTGTGAATCCTGTTGCGCGACTGTGACACAGCTGAATTCTGGTCTCCTGCCGCCCGGAGCAAATCTCTGATCTGCATCAAGCCTCTTCCAGCCTCCGACTGAGAGGGCTGAATTGACTCCGCTATACGGGCTGCAACTGCCAAATTTTGAATCGGGGTTCGATATACCTGAGTCGGTTGCGGAAAGAGCTGGCATCGGCGGGAGTCGGGTACTCGCTGACGCGCACGCTCGTCGAGTGCTCGCTGGAGGTTCTCCAGTCGAGTGCGTTCAGCCAGGTTGGCTAAACGCGCCTCTTCCAGGGCACGAGCCTCAGGAGTTTCTCCTGCAATGGGAGTATGTAGGGCATCCATGTTCCGGCGGCGAAGTTCTTCCCTCTGCTGAGAAGTGAGTGGCTCGGGCTGATACTCTTCGTGGGCCTGAGCGGGGTCGCCCTCGTCATCCATCCCGTCGTTGCGGGGGAAACCGGGAGGACTACGAGGCCCATTGACCATCAGGACCTCCACCGCTGGATCACTGCTATCGCACTCGGATGCAGTCTCTACGGAGCCAGTCGAACAGGCCGTAGAGGGATTCATCGGGCTCAATTGCCGCGACTTGGGTGGTGGCCGATTGGCGAGCCACTGCGTGTCTCACCCATCGCTGGAGCCTCGACCGACCGGAGCGCTTGCGCTGGCGGGAGACAGGGAGGGAGGACGACACATGAGTCGACCGGTATGGGGTCGACGGCTGCCGCAGCAGGACGCCGCGGACACACGCTCGAAAGTGCGTCGCCCCGCGGACGGGGAGCGCGTCGATATCGAGTGGTGCCTCCTGGAGCCAAGCGGAGTCGTCGGTGATGAAAGTGAGCGCATCGAGACGGATCTCGCGGCCCTCGACCAGAGCTCCGCCGGAAACCATGATGAAGGCAATCAGACAAATTGCAACTTCTCCAAAAAGTCGCTAAGACACCTGCCCCAAGGTTGGCGCCAACTGTCGTGGTTCTAAGTCTGACAGTAGAATGGGGGGTAGGTATGGAGAGGTAAGATCCTAGCTATGGAGTAGTTGTACACACGAGTGTTTTACGAGTTCAGGCCCTTCTCTGAGGAAGTAAAAGCCCTACGTCTCGGAGCCCGGAGGCGGTCGACTGGTTTATGTGTATATGAGTTACAGGGGTGCGAACCCTTCTACCAGTGGAGGGGGTGGCTTATATAGAGGACGCCAGGACCCCAGCCAACCCACGTAGCAGAGGGTTAAAGTACATTAAGGCCGGGCGTTACTGGTAACGCCCTACATAAAGTGTCATCATGACCATTAAGACTACTTAATTACAGACCGTTACGATACAGAGTAGATCCTGAACTCCTGATGGTCGAGTGAGTCTTCATGGTCGAGTGTCTTTAGGTTCGTCGAGTGTCTTCTAGCCGGTCGAGTGGAGTCTCTCTTGGTCGACTAGAAGGTAGCTTCGTCTAAGGATGTCCTTGGGTATGGTATCCTAGATAGGTCCATGACCCTACCCTAGGTACATAACATCATCACCCCCCTTTCCTTCCCCCTCCCCCTCTCCTTCCTTCCCCCTCTCTCCCTTTAGGTGGAAACCTACTAGGACTTGGAGTCCTAGCATGATTCCCCTATTGTGGGCGTGCCCTAGGAGGGCCGGTCGGCCTCCCCCTTGCTCCTTTATATACGGGGGCAGGGGGCACCCTAGAACACACAAGTTGACAATTGTTTTAGCCGTGTGCGGTGCCCCCCTCCACAGATTTCCACCTCAGTCATATCGTCATAGTGCTTAGGCAAAGCCCCACGCCGGTAATTTCGTCATCACCGTCACCATGCCATCATGCTTACGAAACTCTCCCTTGACCTTAGCTGGATCTAGAGTTCGTGGGACATCACCGAGCTAAACGTGTGCAGATCGGGAAGGTGTTGTACCTTCGGTGCTAGGATTGGTCGGATCGTGAAGACGTACGACTACATCAACCACGTTGTCATAACACTTCCGCTTTCGGTCTACGAGGGTACGTAGACAACACTCTCCCCTCTCGTTGCTATGCATCACCTAGAGATAAATCTTGTGTGATCGTAGGAAACTTTGTTAAATTACTGTGTTCCCCAACAGTGGCATCCGAGCCAGGTCTATGCGTAGATGTTATATGCACGAGTAGAACACAAAGAGTTGTGGGTGATAATAGTCATACTACTTACCAGCATGCCATACTTTGATTCGGCGGTATTGTTGGATGAAGCGGCTCAGACCGACATTATGTGTACGCTTACGCAAGACTGGTTCTACCGACGTGCTTCGCACATATGTGGCTGGTGAGTGTCTTGATGTCTACTACACAACCTTCTTCTTGTAGACGTTGTTGGGCCTCCAAGTGCAGAGGTTTGTAGGACAGTAGCAAATTTCCCTCAAGTGGATGACCTTAGGTTTACCAATCCGTGGGAGGTGTAGGATGAATATGGTCTCTCTCAAACAACCCTGCAACCAAATAACAAAGAGTCTCTTGTGTCCCCAACACACCCAATACAATGGTAAATTGTATAGGTGCCCTAGTTCGGCAAAGAGATGGTGATACAAGTGCAATATGGATGGTAGATATGAGTATTTGTAATCTGAAAATATAAAAACAGCAAGGTAACAAGTGGTAAAAGTGAGTGTAAATGATATTGCAATGTGTTGAAACAAGGCCTAGGGTTCATACTTTCACTAGTGCAAGTTCTCTCAACAATAATAACATAATTGGATCATATAACTATCCCTCAACATGCAACAAAGAGTCACTCCAAAGTCACTAATAGCAGAGAACAAAGGAAGAGATTATTGTAGGGTATGAAACCACCTCAAAGTTATCCTTTCTGATCGATCTATTCAAGAGTCCGTAGTAAAATAACACAAAGCTATTCTTTCCGTTCAATCTATCCTAGAGTTCGTACTAGAATAACACCTTAAGATACAAATCAGCCAAAACCCTAATGTCACCTAGATACTCCAATGTCACCTTAAGTATCCGTGGGTAAGATTATACGATATGCATCACACAATCTCAGATTCATCTATTCAATCAACAGAAAAAACTTCAAAGAGTGCCCCAAAGTTTCTACTAGAGAGTCAAGATGAAAACGTGTGCCAACCCCTATGCATAGATTCCCAAGGTCACGGAATCTGCAAGTTGATCACCAAAACATACATCAAGTGAATCAATAGAATACCCCATTGTCACCACGGGTATCCCACGCAAGACATACATCAAGTGTTCTCAAATCCTTAAAGACTCAATCCGATAAGATAACTTCAAAGGGAAAACTCAATCCATTACAAGAGAGTAGAGGGGGAGAAACATCATAAGATCCAACTATAATAGCAAAGCTCGCGACACATCAAGATCGTGCCAAATCAAGAACACAAGAGAGAGAGAGAGAGAGAGAGAGAGATCAAACACATAGCTACTGGTACATACCCTTAGCCCCGAGGGTGAACTACTCCCTCCTCGTCATGGAGAGCGCCGGCATGATGAAGATGGCCACAGGTGAGGGATCCCCCCTCTGGCATGGTGCCGGAACAGGGTCCCGATTGGTTTATGGTGGCTAGAGAGGCTTGCGGTGGCGGAACTCCCGATCTAGGTTATTTTCTAGAGGTTTCAATATTTATAGGAATTTTTGGCGCATGTCTCACTTCAAGGGGGTCTCCGGGCTGTCCACGAGACATGGGATGCGCCTAGGGGGGTGGGCATGCCCCCCACCCTCGTGGGCAGCCCGAGACTCTTCTGGCCCAACTCTTTCACTCCAGGGGCTTCTTTTGGTCCATAAAAAATCATCAAAAATTGGCACGTCAATTGGACTTCGTTTGGTATTCCTTTTCTATAAAACTCAAAAACAAGGAGAAAACAGAAGTTGGCACTTGACTCTAGGTTAATAGGTTAGTCCCAAAAATCATATAAAATAGCATATAAATGCATATAAAACATCCTAGATGGATAATATAATAGCATGGGACAATAAAAAATTATAGATATGTTGGAGACGTATCAAGCATCCCCAAGCTTAATTCATGCTCGTCCTCGAGTAGGTAAATGATAAAAACAGAATTTTTGATGTGGAATGCTGATGATCCGCAAGTATACGGGATAATTGTAGCCTCTTTCGATAAGTAAGAGTGTCGAACCCAACGAGGAGCTAAAGGTAGAACACATACTCTCTCAAGACCTATCTGCCACTGATACGACTCTACGCACGCTTAGTGTTTGCTTTACCTAGAACAAGTATGAAACTAGAAGTACTTTGTAGGTGTGATAGGATAGGTTTGCAATATAATAAAGAACACGTAAGTATAAACTATGGGCTGTTTAGATAAAGAAGCAATAAAGTAAATATAGCGAGTGTGGAAAAGTGGTGGTAGGAGTTGTGAAATTGTCCCTAAGCAATTGACTATGTTACTAGACCGGTAATCACTATTGCAATTCTATTTGAGGGAGAGGCATAAGTTAACATACTTTCTCTTCTTGGATCATATGCACTTATGATTGGAACTCTAGCAAGCATCTGCAACTACTAAAGATCATAAAAGTAAAATCCAACCATAGCATTAAAGTATCAAGTCCCCTTTATCCCATATGCAAACAACCTACTTACTCGGGTCTGTGCTTCTGTCACTCACGCCGCCCACCATAAGCAAATCATGAACATATAGCAAACCCTACAACGGGGATCCCTCACGCTTGCGCGACACGGAGAGCACCATAGGACATCACCAATAATAAAACATGCAATTCAAACCAATCATAGCAATTCATCAATCACCGGTAGGACAACGAAAATCTACTCAGACATCATAGGATGGCAACACATCATTGGATAATAATATGAAGCATAAAGCACCATGTTCAAGTAGAGGATACAACGGGATGCGGGAGAGTGGACCGATGTAGATAGAAGGGGGAAGGTGATGGAGATGTTGGTGAAGGTGACGGAGGTGTTGGTGAAGATCGCGGTGATGATGATGGCCCCCGGCAGCGTTCCGATGCCACCGGAAGCAAGGGGGAGAGGGGCCCCCTTCTTCTTCTTCTTCTTCCTTGACCTCCTCCCAAGATGGGAGAAGGGTTTACCCTCTGGTCCTTGGCTCCCATGGCGTGGGAGGGGCAAGAGCCCCTCCGAGATTGGATCTGTCTCTCTATCTCTCTCCGTTTCTGCGTTCCCAGATTCTGCCCCTTCACCGTTTCTTTTATATCCGGAGATCCGTAACTCCGATTGGGGTGAATCTTTTGCCCAGATCTTTCTCATAAAATTAGCTTTCTTGCGGCAAAAGAAGAGCGTCAACTGCCTTACGGGTGGCCCACGAGGGTGCCAGGCGCACCCAGGGGGGCGCCCCCTGTCTCGTGGCCACCTCGGGCACCGTTTCGCGTTGATTCTTCCTCCAGAAAATCCTAAATATTCTAAAATAATTCTCCATCTGTTTTTATCCCGTTTGGACTCCGTTTGATATGGGGTTTCTATGAAACATAAAACATGCAACAGATAGGAACTGGCACTGGGCACTGGATCAATATGTTAGTCCCAAAAATAATATAAAAAGTTGCCAAAAGTATATGAAAGTTGTAGAATATTGGCATGGAACAATCAAAAATTATAGATACGACGGAGACGTATTAGCATCCGCAAGCTTAATTCCTGCTCGTCCTCGAGTAGGTAAATGATAAAAAAGATAATTTTTGATGTGGAATGCTACCTAGCATAATCTTGATCATATATCTAATCATGGCATGAATATTAAGAAACGAGTGATTCAAAGCAATAGTCTATCATTTGACATAAAAACAGTAATACTTCGAGCGTACTAATAAAGCAATCATGTCTTTTCAAAACAACAAGGCCAAAGCAAGCTTATCCCTACAAAATCATATAGTTTGGCCATGCTTCATTTTCGTCACACACAATGCTCCCATCATGCACAACCCCGATGACAAGCCGAGAAATTGGTTCATACTTTTTAATGCGCTTCAGCCTTTTCAACCCTCACGCAATACATGAGCGCAAGCCATGGATATAGCACTATAGGTGGAATCGAATATGATGGTGGGGGTTTATGTGGAGAAGACAAAAAGGGAGAAAGTCTCACATCGACGCGGCTAATCAACGGGCTATGGAGATGCCCATCAATTGATGTCAATGCGAGGAGTAGGGATTGCCATGCAACGGATGCACTAGAGCTATAAGTGTATGAAAGCTCAAACTGAAAACTAAGTGGGTGTGCATCCAACTTGCTTGCTCATGAAGACCTAGGGCATTTGAGGAAGCCCATCGTTGGAATATACAAGTCAAGTTCTATAATGAAAATTTCCGACTAGTATATGAAAGTGACAACATAAGAGACTCTCTATATGAAGAACATGGTGCTACTTTGAAGCACAAGTGTGGTAAAAGGATAGTAACATTGCCCCTTTTCTTTTTCTTCTTTTTTCTCTTTTTTCTTTTTCTTTTTTTTGGGTGGGCTTCTTTGGCCCCCTTTTTTATTTAGGCTTCTTTGGCCTTTCTTTTTTTCTTTTTTTTTCATGGGGCAATGCTCTATAATGATGATCATCACACTTTTATTTACTTACAACTCAATATTACAACTCGATACTAGAACAAAGATATGACTCTATATGAATGCTTCCGGTGGTGCACCGGGATGTGCAATGATCTAGCGTAGCAATGACATCAAAAAACGGACAAGCCATGAAAACATCATGCTAGCTATCTTACCACCATGCAAAGCAATATGACAATAAATGCTCAAGTCATGTATGTGATGATGATGGAGGTTGCATGGCAATATATCTCGGAATGGCTATGGAAATGCCATAATAGGTAGGTATGGTGGCTGTTTTGAGGAAGATATAAGGAGGCTTATGTGTGATAGAGCGTATCGTATTACGGGGTTTGGATGCACCGCCGAAGTTTTCACCAACTCTCAAGGTGAGAAAGGGCAATGCACGGTACCGAAGAGGCTAGCAATGATGGAAAGGTAAAAGTGTGTATAATCCATGGACTCACATTAGTCATAAAGAACTCATATACTTATTGCAAAAGTTTATTAGCCCTCGAAGCAAAGTACTACTACGCATGCTCCTAGGGGGATAGATTGGTAGGAAAAGACCATCGCTCGTCCCCGACCGCCACTCATAAGGAAGACAATCAAAGAAACACCCCATGCTTCAAATTTGTCACACAATGGTTACCATACGTGCATGCTACGGGACTTGCAAACCTCAACGCAAGTGTCTCTACAATCCACAACCACCCACTAGCATGACTCTAATATCACCATCTTTATATCGCAAAACTATTGCAAGGAATCAAACATATCATATTCAGCGATCTACAAGTTTATGTAGGATTTTATGACTAACCATGTGAATGACCAATTCCTGCCATCTCTCTAAATAGATATAAGTTAAGCAAGAGATTTTAATTCTTTCTACAAAAGATATGCCCACGCTCTAACAAATATAAGTGAAGCAAAAGAGCATTCTACAAATGGCGGTTTTCTAAGTAAAGAGAAACAAGCAATCCAAACTTCAAATGGTATAAGTGAAGCACATGAAGCATTCTATAAATCAACCAAGGACTATCTCATACCAACATGGTGCATAAAAGAAAAGTGAAAACTAAATGCAAAATACGCTCCAAGACTTGCACATATCACATGAACGGAACGAATCCGAAAACATACTGATACTTGTTGAAGAAAGAGGGGATGCCTTCCGGGGCATCCCCAAGCTTAGACGCTTGAGTCTCCTTGAATATTTGCCTCGGGCATCCCCAAGCTTGAGCTCTTTCCTCTCTTCCTTTTCCTCATATCGAGACATCCTCGATTAGACACTTCATCCACACAAAACTTCAACAGAAAACTCGGTAAGATCCGTTAGTATAATAAAGCAAATCACTACTCTAAGTACTGTTGCAAACCAATTCATATTTTGTTTTTGCATTGTGTCTACTGTAATATAACTTTTCCATGGCTTAATCCACTGATAGGAATTGATAGTTTCATCTAAACAAGCAAATTATGCATCAAAACAGAATCTGTTAAAAACAGAACAGTCTGTAGCAATCTGAACATTCACAATACTTCTGGTACCCCAAAAATTCTACCAAAATTAGGAAAAATAATTTTTTTTTACATAAAGACATTTCAAAAGGAATCAGAGCCATTTGACGTTCCAGCAAAAAATGTAAAATCGAGCACTACAGCCAAAGTTTCTGTCCTACACCGTACAAACCGACAAGCATTGTAAACATCCTAAAGGCAAACCTTGGCACATTATTTTTATAATACAATGGAATTGTACAAGGGGATAATTATTTTTGATGAAAATTTTCTGTAATTAAGATTCACAAAGTTTCCGTGAGCATGAACAAAGTTCAAGGAGCTCTCCCACTTCAACAATGCTTGTCTCTCTCACTTTCACTTTCCTTTTTGAAAAGTTTTTACGTCCCCCTATTTATTTATTTTTGTTTTTAAACTATAAGAAAGCACTCAACAGAAATAAATGACTCTCTAAAACTTCTGGATTGTCTCCCTGGCAGCGCTTTCTTTAAAGCCATTAAGCTAGACATATAGTGCTCAAGTAATGAATCCACCCGGATCCCAAGGTATATCAAAGCCAATTTTAATTAACAATGATTTTTAATTTAGTAGTGAGCACAAAGTAACATATATCATGCAAAAATGAAGTCTAACTCTCTTCCTATGCATCGGTATGTCATAAAATAACAATTCATACACACCAAGTAACGACCAATGCATAGTATAAACAGTTTCTTGCAATTTTATCATATTGGAAACATGGAGAGGCGGATATATAGTTCCTCTCTCATAATAATTGCAAATAGGAGAAGCAAGCACATGCATATTATATCTATCAAAATCATCATGTGCAACGGTAAAAGGCAGCCCATCAACATAATCCTTAATAAGCACAAACTTCTCCAATATAGTGTAGTTTGGAGAATTCAAAAAGATAATAGGACTATCATGCGTGGGTGCAATAGCAACAATTTCATGTTTAACATAAGGAACTATAGCAAGTTCATGTCCATAAGCATAATTCATATTGGCATCTTGGCCACAAGCATAGCAAGCATCATCGAAAACGGGCAATTCAAGAGAATCAACGGGATCATAACAATCATCATAGCAATCATCCTTCGGTAAGCACGAAGGGAAATTAAACAATGTATGGGATAAAGAGTTACTCTCATTAGAAGGTGGGCACGGGTGATCAATCCGCTCTTCCTCCTTTTGTTCTTCGCTCTCCTCCTCATCCTTTTCATCCAATGAGCTCACAGTTTCATCAATTTCTTCTTCCATAGCTTCCTACAAAATATTAATCTCTTCTTGGACAGCAGAGACTTTCTCAATAAATTCATCAATATTGTAATTGTATTCATAATTTTTATAGCAATATCTAAGTATAGCAAAATTTTCAGGTCTGTAAACTGAATCATCAAAATCTTCAAACTCTTTAAACATAGATTCAATCTCATAAGCACCCATAAAAGCAACAAATTCTTCTATTTGTTCCACATCATAGTAATCATATTTACCATTAGCATAAGAAGCTAAGGTTTCATTATAATTAAATTCGCATGAAAAGGGAAGGTGTGGAGCCTTCATCCTAGAGCAACAAGTATAATCATATCTCAAGCATAGTTGCCTAGCATACTAATACAACATATAAATTTGATCCCATAATAGTTTCCCTTTTTGTGTCAGGCGATTATCCCTAAATCATATCCCTAAAGTATCCATAAATCCAACGTGTCTCCCATAACATAATTGAAAGGGGTTTTCTCAGGATTATCAAAGTAGTACATAATTTCTTTCACATAATAAGCATCGAGGGTTTTAGGAGGTTCCCCATCTCCATGAGTAGCAAGTACACCTAATTTTTTTTGGTATTTCGTGTTCCATATTCATAACTAAAGATAGAGAACAACTAAGAACAACAAATACAAATTACTTAGTGATAAAGGAAACAAGCACACACGAGAATGTTCACCCAACGCTATGACTCCCCGGCAACGGTGCCAGAAAAAGGTCTTGATGACCCGCAAGTATACGGGATAATTGTAGCCTCTTTAGATAAGTAAGAGTGTCGAACCCAACGAGGAGCTAAAGGTAGAACAAATACTCTCTCAAGCCCTATCTTCCACTGATACGACCCTACGCATGCTTAGTGTTCACTTTACCTAGAACAAGTATGAAACTAGAAGTACTTTGTAGGTGTGATAGGATAGGTTTGCAAGATAATAAAGAACACGTAAATATAAACTAGGGGCTGTTTAGATAAATAAGCAATAAAGTAAATATAGCGAGTGTGGAAAAGTGGTGGTAGGAGTTGTGAAATTTTCCCTAAGCAATTGACTATGTTACTAGACCGGTAATCACTATTGCAATTCTATTTGAGGGAGAGGCATAAGCTAACATACTTTCTCTTCTTGGATCATATGCACTTATGATTGGAACTCTAGCAAGCATCCGCAACTACTAAAGATCATTAAGGTAAAACACAACCATAGCATTAAAGTATCAAGTCCCCTTTATCACATACGCAAACAACCTACTTACTCGGGTCTGTGCTTCTGTCACTCACGCCACCCACCATAAGCAAATCATGAACATATTGCAAACCCTACAACGGGGATCCCTCACGCTTGTGCGACACGGAGAGCACCATAGGACAACACCAATAATAAAACATGCAATTCAAACCAATCATAGCAATTCATCAATCACCGGTAGGACAACGAAAATCTACTCAGACATCATAGGATGGCAACACATCATTGGATAATAATATGAAGCATAAAGCACCATGTTCAAGTAGAGGGTACAGTGGGATGCGGGAGAGTGGACCACTGTAGATAGAAGGGGGAAGGTGATGGAGATGTTGGTGAAGGTGACGGAGGTGTTGGTGAAGATCGCGGTGATGACGATGGCCCCCGGCAGCGTTCCGGCGCCACCGGAAGCAAGAAGGAGAGGGGCCCCCTTCTTCTCCTTCTTCTTCTTCTTCCTTGACCTCCTCCCTAGACGGGAGAAGGGTTTCCCCTCTGGTCCTTGGCTCCCATCGTGCGGGAGGGGCAAGAGCCCCTCCGAGATTGAATCTGTCTCTCTGTCTCTCTCTGTTTCTGCATTCCCAGATCCTGCGCCTTCACCGTTTCTTTTATATCCAGAGATCCGTAATTCCGATTGGGGTGAATCTTTCGCCCAGATCTTTCTCATAAAATTAGCTTTCTTGCGGCAAAATATGTGCATCAACCGCCTTACAGGTGGCCCACGAGGGTGCCAGGCGCGCCCAGGGGGGCGCCCCCCTGTCTCGTGGCCACCTCGGGCACCGTTTCGCGTTGATTCTTCCTCCGAAAAATCCAAAATATTCTAAAATAATTCTCCATCCGTTTTAATCCCGTTTGGACTCCGTTTGATATGGGGTTTCTGCGAAACATAAAACATGCAACAGACATGAACTGGCACTGGGCACTGGATCAATATGTTAGTCCCAAAAATAATATAAAAAGTTGCCAAAAGTATATGAAAGTTGTAGAATATTGGCATGGAACAATCAAAAATTATAGATACGACGGAGACGTATCAAATGCTACCTAACATAATTCTTAATGTAATTCTCTTTATTGTGGCATGAATGTTCAGATCCATAAGATTCAAAACAAAAGTTCAATATTGACATAAAAATAATAATACTTCAAGCATGCTAACCAAGCAGTTTATGTCTTATCAAAATAACATAGCCAAAGAAAGCTTATCCCTACAAAACCATATAGTTTGGCCATGCTTCATTTTCGTCTCACAAAATGCTCCCATCATGCACAACCCCGATTTCAGCCAAGAAATTGGTTCATACTTTTTAATGCACTTCAACCTTTTCTCAACCCTCACGCAATACATGAGCGTAAGCCATGGACATGGCACTATGGGTGGAGTAGAGTATGATGATAGGGATTATGTGAGAAAACAAAAAAGGAGAAAGTCTCACATTAACCCGGCTAATCAACGGGCTATGGAGACGCCCATCAATTGATGTCAGTATGAGGAGTAGGGATTGCCATGCAACGGATGCACTAGAGCTATAAATGTATGAAAGCTCATAAAAAATAAACTAAGTAGGTGTGCATCCAACTTGCCTGCTCACGAAGACCTGGGGCATTTTGAGGAAGCCCATCATTGGAATATACAAGCCAAGTTCTATAATGAAAAATTCCCACCAGTATATGAAAGTGACAACATAGGAGACTCTCTATCATGAAGATCATGCTGCTACTTTGAAGCACAAGTGTGGTAAAATGATAGTAACATTGTCCCTTCTCTCTTTCTCTCTCTTTTTTTATTGGTGGGCTTCTTTGGCATCTTTTTTTTATTTGGGCTTCTTTGGCCTCTTTTATTTTTCATAAAGTCCGGAGACTCATCCCAACTTGTGAGGGAATCATTGCTTCCATCATCCTTTCCTCACATGGGACAATGCTCTAATAATGGAAATCATCACACTTCTATTTATTTAAAACTCAAGAATTACAACTCAATACTTAGGACAAAATATGACTCTATGTGAATGCCTCCGGCGGTGTACCGGGATATGCAATGTATCAAGAGCGACATGTATGAAAGAATTATAAAGGTGGCTTTGCCACTAATACGATGTCAACTACATGATCATGCAAGGCAATATGACAATGATGGGGCGTGTCATAATAGAACGGTGGAAAGTTGCATGGCAATATATCTCGGAATGGCTATGGAAATGCCATAATAGGTAGGTATGGTGGCTGTTTTGAGGAAGATATAAGGAGGTTTATGTGTGATAAAGCGTATCGTATCACGGGGTTTGGATGCACCGGTGAAGTTTGCACCAACTCTCAAGGTGAGAAAGGGCAATGCACAGTACCGTAGAGGCTAGCAAATTCTGGAAGGGTAAGAGTGCGTATAATCCATGGACTCACATTAGTCATAAAGAACTCATATACTTATTGCAAAAGTTTATTAGCCCTCTACGCAAAGTACTACTATGCATGCTCCTAGGGGAAGGGTTGGTAGGAGTTAACCATCGCGTGATCCCGACCTCCACTCATAAGGAAGGCAATCAAAGAACACCCCATGCTTCAAATTTATCACACAACGTTCACCATACATGCATGATATGGGACTTGCCAACTTTAACACAAGTATTTCTCAATTTCATAATTACCCAACTAGCATGACTCTAATATCACCATCCTCATGTCTCAAAACAATCATAAAGAATAAAACTTCTCATAGTATTCAATGCACTTTATATGAATTTTTTTATTATATCCTTCTTGGATGCCCATCATATTAGGACTAATTTTATAACCAAAGCAAATTACCATGGTGTTTAAGACTCTGAAAATAATATAAGTGAAGCATGAGAGTTCATCTATTTCTTCAAAATAAAACCACCACCGTGCTCTAAAAAGATATAAGTGAAGCACTAGAGAAATGAAAAACTACTTCGAAAGATATAAGTGAAGATCAATGAGTAGTCGAATAATTATGCAACTATGTGAAGAATCTCTAACATTTTAGAATTTCAGATCTTGGGATATTATTCAAACAGCAAGCAAAACAAAATAAAACAAAATGACGCTCCAAGCAAAACACATATCATGTGGTGAATAAAAATATAGCTCCAAGTAAAGTTACCGATGAACGAAGACGAAAGAGGGGATGCCATCCGGGGCATCCCCAAACTTAGGCTCTTGGTTGTCCTTGAATATTACCTTGGAGTGCCTTGGGAATCCCCAAGCTTAGGCTCTTGCCACTCCTTATTCCATAGTCCATCGAATCTTTACCCAAAACTTGAAAACTTCACAACACAAAACTCAACAGAAAACTCGTAAGCTCCGTTAGTATAAGAAAATAAATCACCACTTTGGTACTGTTGTGAACTCATTCTAAATTCATATTGGTGTAATATATACTGTATTCCAACTTCTCTATGGTTCATACCCTCCGATACTACTCATAGATTCATCAAAATAAGAAAACAACACATAGAAAACAGAATCTGTCAAAAACAGAACAATCTGTAGTAATATGTATCATTTGAATACTTCTGTAACTACAAAAATTCTGAAATAGATGGTGGACCTGAGGAATTTGTCTATTAATCATCTGCAAAGATAATCAACCTGGAGCACTCTCCAGGAAAAAATGGTAGCTAATCTCGTGAGCGCGAAAGTTTCTGTTTTTTACAGCAAGATCGCATAGACTTCACCCAAGTCTTCCCAAAGGTACTACTTGGCACAAACACTAATTGAAACATAAAACCAGATCTAAACAGAGGCTAGATGAATTATTTATTACTAAACAGGAGCAAAAAGTAAAGAATGAAAATAAAATTGGGTTGCCTCCCAACAAGCGCTAAAGTTTAATGCCCCTAGCTAGCCATGATGATTTCAAAAGATGCTCACATAAAAGATAAGAACTGAAACATAAAGAGAGCATCATGAAGAATATGACTAGCACATTTAAGTCTAACCCACTTCCTATGCATAGGGATTTTGTGAGAAAACAACTTATGGGAACAATAATCAACTAGCATAGGAAGGCAAAACAAGCATAAATTCAAAACTTTAAGCACATAGAGAGGAAACTTGATATTATTGCAATTCCTACAAGCATATATTCCTCCCTCATAATAATTTTCAGTAGCATCATGAATGAATTCAACAATATAACCATCACATAAAGCATTATTTTCATGATCCACAAGCATATAAATTTTATTACTCTCCACACAAGCAAATTTCTTCTCATTCGGAATAGTGAGAGTACCATAAGAGACTCGAATACTATAAATTGTTTCCACATTAAAAAAGTAATGTTCAGAAAAAGGGTAACATAATCATGACAAGTTTTATAAATATAATCATCACTACTTTTTATAGCATAAGTGTCATCACAATAATCATCATAAATAGGAGGCATGCTATCATCATAATACATTTGCTCATCAAAACTTGGGAGGCTAAAAATATCATCTCCATTAAACATAGCATCCCCAAGCTTGGGACAAACATTAATTACAGCAAATATATTCTCAAACATGTCATTCTCATCAAACATAGCATCCCCAAGCTTGGGCCTTTTCATATCATAAGCATAATCACTCTCATCATTAATAGTATGGATAGCACCAATAGTATAGCAATTATCATCATCACAATGAGTAATAGGAGCAACATCATTTGGGAGGGGTACCTTTTTACCCTTGCTTCTCCTTCTTTTCTTTTTCTTCTTCACATCATGTGTGGGTTTAACACTCTTTTTTGAGCTCCTTATTAATGAGATTGGTTGAATAGAAAGCTCCTCCTCGTTACCTGATTCATCATCAGAAATAATAGGAGGATATTGGGAAGTCTCTTCCTTTTCATTAGTATTCTCTTCATCTTCTATTTGCTTTCTTTTCTTTATGTAGTTGGCAACATCAGGATCAAAATCAAGTCATCATAATTTCTGGACACGATACGATCATGAAACAATTTGCATTGGGGATTTAAATGATCACGTTCATTGCAAAGTTCACAAAGATGGCAAAGAAATTTTAAATTTTCGGCACATGCATCTAGCCTTTCTTGTAACCATTTAGTTTCTAAATACTTATGCCTCTTGCAAAATCTATCTTCCCTATTTGATGTGTACTTGCAAACTCTATGCACTCCACAAAAGTTGACATGCTTAGAAGAGACATTTTCATCATGACTAGTGCAATCATCATTAGTACTATGGATATTCAAAGAGTTCATACTAACAACATTGAAATCATGCTCATCATTCAAAGATTTAGTGCCAAACATTTTATAGACTACTTCTTCTAGCACTTGAGCACAATTTTCCTATCCATCATTCTCACGAAAGATATTAAAAAGATGAAGCGTATGAGGCAAACTCAATTCCATTTTTTGTAGTTATATTTTATAAACTAAATTAGTGATAAAACAAGAAACTAAAAGATTCGATTGCAAGATCTAAAGATATACCTTCAAGCACTCAGCTCCCCGGCAACGGCGCCAGAAAAGAGCTTGATGTCTACTACACAACCTTCTTCTTGTAGACGTTGTTGGGCCTCCAAGTGCAGAGGTTTGTAGGACAGTAGCAAATTTCCCTCAAGTGGATGACCTAAGGTTTATCAATCCGTGGGAGGTGTAGGATGAAGATGGTCTCTCTCAAACAACCCTGCAACCAAATAACAAAGAGTCTCTTGTGTCCCCAACACACCCAATACAATGGTAAATTTTATAGGTGCACTAGTTCGGTGAAGAGATGGTGATACAAGTGCAATATGGATGGTAGATATGAGTATTTGTAATCTGAAAATATAAAAACAGCAAGGTAACAAGTGGTAAAAGTGAGCGTAAATGGTATTGCAATGTGTTGAAACAACACCTAGGGTTCATACTTTCACTAGTGCAAGTTCTCTCAACAATAATAACATAATTGGATCATATAACTATCCCTCAGCATGCAACAAAGAGTCACTCCAAAGTCACTAATAGCGGAGAACAAACGAAGAGATTATTGTAGGGTATGCAACCACCTCAATGTTATCCTTTCTGATCGATCTATTCAAGAGTCCGTAGTAAAATAACACAAAGCTATTCTTTCCGTTCAATCTATCCTAGAGTTCGTACTAGAATAACACCTTAAGATACAAATCAACCAT
Source organism: Triticum aestivum (assembly GCF_018294505.1). NCBI lineage: Eukaryota > Viridiplantae > Streptophyta > Magnoliopsida > Poales > Poaceae > Triticum > Triticum aestivum. Next base: position 172,550,356 of record NC_057810.1, on the reverse strand, counting down.
AACCCTAATGTCACTTGGATACTCTAATGTCACCTCAAGTATCCATGGGTAAGATTATACGATATGCATCACACAATCTCAGATTCATCTATTCAACCAACACAAAGAACTTCAAAGAGTGCCCTGATACGTCTCCAATGTATCTATAATTTTTGATTGTTCCATGCTATTATATTACCTGTTTTGGATGTTTATGGGCTTTATTTTACACATTTATATAATTTTGGGGACTAACCTACTAACCGGAGGCCCAACCCGTATTGTTGTTTTTTTGCCTATTTCAGTATTTCGAAGAAAAGGAATATCAAACGGAGTCCAAATGGAATGAAACCTTCAGGAGCGTGATTTTTGGAACGAATGTGATCCAGAGGACTTGGAGTGCAAGTCAAGAAGCAGTCGAGGCAGCCACGAGGGTGGAGGGCGCACCCCCCTGTCTCGTGGGCCCCTCGAGCAGCCACCGACGTACTTCTTCCTATATAAGCCTACATACCCCGAAAGCATCCAGGCAGCCACCGAAGAAATATTTCCGCCACCATAACCTTCTGTATCCCTGAGATCCCATCTTGGAGCCTTCGCCGGTGCTCCGCCGGAGGGGGAATCGACCATGGAGGGCTTCTACATCAACACCATAGCCCTTCCGATGAGTTGTGAGTAGTTTACCACAGACCTTCGGGTTCATAGTTATTAGCTAGATGGCTTCTTCTCTCTTTTTTGGATCTCAATACAATGTTCTCCCGCTCTCTTGTGGAGATCTATTCGATGCAAACTCTTTTTGCGGTGTGTTTGTCGAGATCCGATGAATTGTGGGTTTATGATCAAGTTTATCTATGAATAATATTTGAATCTTCTCCGAATTCTTTTATGTATGATTGAGTTATCTTTGCAAGTCTCTTCGAATTATCGGTTTGGTTTGGCCTACTAGATTTATCTTTCTTGCCATGGGAGAAGTGCTTAGCTTTGGGTTCAATCTTGCGGTGTCCTTACCCAGTGACAGAAAGGGTTGCAAGGCACATATTGTATTGTTGCCATCAAGGATAAAAAGATGGGGTTTATATCATATTGCTTGAGTTTATCCCTCTACATCATGTCATCTTTCTTAATGCATTACTCTGTTCTTATGAACTTAAAACTCTAGATGCATGCTGGATAGCGGTTGATGTGTGGAGTAATAGTAGTAGATGCAGGCAGGAGTCGGTCTACTTGTTGCGGACGTGATGCCTATATACATGATCATGCCTAGATAATCTCATAATTATTCGCTTTTCTATCAATTGCTCGACAGTAATTTGTTCACCCACCGTAATACTTATGCTATCTTGAGAGAAGCCTCTAGTGAAACCTATGGCCCCCAGGTCTATTTTTTATCATATAAGCTTTCAATCTACTTTTATTTGCATCTTTACTTTTTGCATCTATATTATAAAATACCAAAAATATATTTATCTCTATCAGATCTCACTTTCGCAAGTGGCCGTGAAGGGATTGACAACCTCTTTATTGCGTTGGTTGTGAGTTATTTGTTTGTTTGTGTAGATTCATGGGACTTGTGAGGAGCCTCCTACTGGATTGATACCTTGGTTCTCAAAAACTGAGGGAAATACTTACGCTACTGTGCTGCATCACCCTTTCCTCTTCAAGGAAAACCAACGCAAGCTCAAGACGTTGCATGCCCCAAAGTTTCTACCAGAGAGTCAAGACGAAAACGTGTGCCAACCCCTATGCATAGATTCCCAAGGTCGCGGAACCCGCAAGTTGATCACCAAAACATACATCAAGTGAATCAATAGAATACCCCATTGTCACCACGGGTATCCCACGCAAGACATACATCATATGTTCTCAAATCCTTAAAGACTCAATCCGATAAGATAACTTCAAAGGGAAAACTCAATCCATTACAAGAGAGTAGAGGGGGAGAAACATCATAAGATCCAACTATAATAGCAAAGCTCGCGATACATCAAGATCGTGCCAAATAAAGAACACGAGAGAGAGAGAGAGAGAGAGAGAGAGAGAGAGAGAGATCAAACACGTAGCTCCTGGTACATACCCTCAGCCCCGAGGGTGAACTACTCCCTCCTCGTCATGGAGAGCGCCGGGATGATGAAGATGGCCATAGGTGAGGTATCCCCCCTCCGGCAGGGTGCCGGAATAGGGTCCCGATTGGTTTTTGGTGGCTATAGAGGCTTGCAGCGGCGGAACTCCCGATCTAGGTTATTTTTTGGAGGTTTCAGTATTTATAGGAATTTTTGGCGTAGGTCTCACGTGAGGGGGGTCTCCGGGCTGTCCACGAGACAGGGGGGCACGCCCCCACCCTCGTGGGCAGCCCGGGACTCTTCTGGCCCAACTCTTTCACTCCAGGGGCTTCTTTTGGTCCATAAAAAATCATCAAAAATTGGCATGTCAATTAGACTTTGTTTGGTATTCCTTTTCTGTGAAACTCAAAAAAAGGAGAAAACAGAAACTGGCACTGGGCTCTAGGTTAATAGGTTAGTTCCAAAAATCATATAAAATAGCATATAAATGCATATAAAACATCCTAGATGGATAACATAATAGCATGGAACAATAAAAAATCATAGATACGTTGGAGACGTATCATGTCTGTTTCTCCAACTTTAGTTGAATCGAGTGTGGCTACGCCCGGTCCTTGTTGAAGGTTAAAACATCACACTTGACAAAAAATCATTGTGGTTTTGATGCATAGGTAAGAACGGTTCTTGCTAGAAGCCCGTAGCAGCCACGTAAAACTGGCAACAACAAAGTAGAGGACGTCTAACTTGTTTTTGCAGGGCTTGCTGTGATATGATTTGGTCAAGGCATGATGTGATATAATTTGTTGTATGAGATGATCATGTTTTGTAACAAAGTTATCGGCAACTGGCAGGAGCCATATGGTTGTCGCTTTATTGTATGCAATGCAATCGCCATGTAATTGTTTTACTTTATCACTAAGCGGTAGTGATAGTCGTAGTAACAATAGTTGGCGAGACGACAACGATGCTAAAATGGAGTTCAAGGTGTCGTGCCGGTGACGTTGGAGATCATGACGATGCTTCGGTGATGGAGATCATGAGCACAAGATGATGATGGCCATATCATGTCACATATTTTGATTGCATGTGATGTTTATCCTTTATGCATCTTATTTTGCTTAGAACGTCGGTAGCATTATAAGATGACCCCTTACTAAATTTTAAGGTACAAGTGTTCTCCCTGAGTATGCACCGTTGCTATAGTTCGTCGTACCAAGACACTACGTGATGATCGGGTGTGATAAGCTGTACGTTCACATACAATGGGTGCAAGCCAGTTTTGCACATGCAGAATACTCGGGTTAAACTTGACGAGCCTAGCATATGCAGATATGGCCTCGGAACACTGAGACCAAAAGGTCGAGTGTGAATCATATAGTAGATATGATCAACATAGTGATGTTCACCAATGAAAACTACTCCATCTCACGTGATGATCGGACATGGTTTAGTTGATTTGGATCACGTGATCACTTAGATGATTAGAGGGATGTCTATCTAAGTGGGAGTTCTTAAGTAATATGATTAATTGAACTTTAATTTATCATGAACTTAGCACCTGATAGTATTTTGCATGTCTATGTTGTTGTAGATCAATTGCCTGTGCTATCGTTCCTTTGAATTTTAATGCATTCCTAGAGAAAACTAAGTTGAAAGATGATGGCAGTGACTACACGGACTGGATCCATAACTTGAGGATTATCCTCATTGCTGCATAAAAGAATTACGTCATGGAAGCACCGTTGGGTGCCAGGCCTACTGCAGATGCTACTGATGACGTTAAGAACGTCTGGTAGAGCAAAGCTGATGACTACTCGATAGTTCAGTGTGCCATGCTTTACGGCTTAGAATCGGGACTACAAAGATGTTTTGAACGTCATGGAGCATATGAGATGTTCCAGGAGTTGAAGTTAATATTTCAAGCAAATGCCCGAGTTGAGAGATATGAAATCTCCAACAAGTTCTACAGCTGCAAAATGGAGGAGAATAGTTCTAAAGGCTTCGTGATGAACTATAATATGCAAGGGATGAACAAGACTATTCCCGAGCTCTTCGCGATGCTAAAGGCTGCAGAGGTAGAAATCAAAAAGGAGCATCAAGTGTTGATGGTCAATAAGACCACTAGTTTCAAGTAAAAGGGCAAAGGGAAGAAGGGGAACTTCAAGAAGAACAAAAAAAGGTTGCTGCTCAAGAGAAGAAACCCAAGTCTAGACCTAAGGCTGAAACTAAGTGCTTCTACTGCAAAGGGACTGGTCACTAGAAGCGGAACTTCCCCAAGTATTTGGCGGAAGAAGGATGGCAAAGTGAAAGGTATATTTGATATACATGTTATTGATGTGTACTTAACTAATGCTCGCAGTAGCGCCTGGGTATTTGATACTGGTTCTATTGCTCATATTTGCAACTCGAAACAGGGGCTACATATTAAGTGAATATTGGCTAAGGACGAGGTGACCATGCGCATGGGAAATGGTTCCAAAGTCGATGTGATCGTGGTCGGCACGCTACCTCTACATCTACCATCGGGATTAGTTTTAGACCTGAATAATTGTTATTTGGTTCTAGCATTGAGCATGGACATTATATCTGGATCTTGTTTAATGCGAGATGGTTATTCATGTAAATCAGAGAATAATGGTTCTTCTATTTATATGAGTAATATCTTTTATGGTCATGCACCCCTGCTGAGTGGTCTATTATTGTTGAATCTCGAGTAGTGATACACATATTCATATTGTCGAAGGCAAAAGATTTAAGTTTAATAATGATAGTGCAACTTATTTGTGGCATTGCCGTTTGGATCATATCGGTGTAAAGCGCATGAAGAAACTCCATACTGATGGACTTTTGGAATCACTTGATTATGAATCACTTGGTGCTTGCGAACCGTGCCTTATGGGCAAGATGACTAAAACTCCGTTCTCCGGAACAATGGAACGAGCTACTGACTTGTTGGAAATAATACATACCGATGTATGCGGTCCAATGAGTATTGAAGCTCGTGGTGGGTATCATTATTTTCTTACCTTCACAAATGATTTAAGCAGATATAGTTATATCTACTTAATGAAGCATAAGTCTGAAACATTTGAAAAGTTCAAAGAATTTCAGACCAAAGTGGAAAATCATCGTAACAAGAAAATAAAGTTTCTACGATCTAATCACGGAGGAGAATATTTGAGTTACGAGTTTGGTCTTCATTTGAAACAACATGGGATAGTTTGACAATTAATGCCACCAGGAACACCATGACAAAATGGTGTGTCCAAACATCGTAACCGTACTTTATTAGATATGGTGCGATCTATGATGTCTCTTACTGATTTACCACTATCATTTTGGGGTTATGCTTTAGAGACGGCTGCATTCACTTTAAATAGGGCACCATGAAAATCCATTGAGATGATGCCTTATGAACTATTGTTTGGCAAGAAACCAAAGTTGTTGTTTCTTAAAGTTTGGGGCTGTGATGCTTATGTGAAAAAACTTCAACCTGATAAGCTCGAACCCAAATCAGAGAAGTGCATCTTCATAGGATACCCAAAGGAAACTGTTGGGTACACCTTCTATCACAGATCTGAAGGCAAAATATTTGTTGCTAAAAATGGATCCTTTCTAGAGAAGGAGTTTCTCTCGAAAGAAGTGAGTGGGAGGGAACTAGAACTTGATGAGGTAGCTGTACCTTCTCCCTTATTGGAAAGTAGTTCATCACAAAAATCAGTTCCCGTGATTCCTACACCAATTAATGAGGAAGCAAATGACGATGATCATGACGCTTCAGATCAAGTTACTACCAAACCTCGTAGGTCTTCCAGAGCAAGATCCACACCAGAGTGGTACAGTAATCCTGTTCTGGAAGTCATGTTACTAGACCATGATGAACCTACGAACTATGAGGAAGCGATGATGAGCCCAGATTCTGCGAAATGGCTTGAAGCCATGAAATCTGAGATGGGATCCCTGTATGAGCACAAATTGTGGACTTTGGTGATCTTGCCCGATGATCGGCAAGCCATAGAAATAAATGGATCTTTAAGAAGAAGACCGACGCAGATGGTAATGTTACTGTTTACAAAGCTCGACTTGTTGCGAAAGGTTTTCGACAAGTTTAAGGAGTTGACTACGATGAGACATTCTCACCCGTAGCGATGCTTAAGTCTGTCCGAATCATGTTAGCAATTACTGCATTTTATGATTATGAAATTTGGCAAATGGATGTCAAAACTGCATTCCTTAATGGATTTCTGAAAGAAGAGTTGTATATGATACAACCAGAAGGTTTTGTCGATCCAAAGGGTGCTAACAAAGTGTGCAAGCTCCAGCGATCTATTTATGGACTAGTGCAAGCCTCTCGAAGTTGGAATAAACATTTTGATAGTGTGATCAAAGCATATGGTTTTATACAGACTTTTGTAGAAGCCTGTATTTACAAGAAAGTGAGTGGGAGCTCTGTAGCATTTCTAATCTTATATGTGGATGACATATTGTTGATTGGAAATGATATAGAATTTCTGGATAGCATAAAGGGATACATGAATAAGAGTTTTTCTATGAAAGACCTCGGAGAAGCTGCTTACATATTGGGCATCAAGATCTATAGAGATAGATCAAGATGCTTAATTGGACTTTCACAAAGCACATACCTTGATAAAGTTTTGAAGAAGTTCAAAATGGATCAGTCAAAGAAAGGGTTCTTGCCTGTGTTACAATGTGTGAAGTTGAGTCAGACTCAATACCTGACCACTACAGAAGATAGAGAGAAAATGAAAGTCATTCCCTATGCTTCAGCCATAGGTTCAATCATGTATGCAATGGTGTGTAACAGACCTGATGTATGCCTTGCTATAAGCATAGCAGGGAGGTACCAAAGTAATCCTGGAGTGGAACACTAGACAGCGGTCAAGAACATCCTAAAATACCTGAAAAGGACTAAGGATATGTTTATCATTTATGGAGGTGGAAAAGAGCCCATCGCAAATGGTTACGTCGATGCAAGCTTTGATACTGATCCGGATGACTCTAAGTCGCAGACCAGATATGTATTTTTATAGAATGGAGGAGTTGTCAGTTGGTGCAGTTCCTAGCAGAGCGTCGTGGCGGGATCTACATGTGAAGCAGAGTACATTGCTGCTTCGGAAGCAACAAATGAAGGAGTTTGGATGAAGGGGTTCATATTCGATCTAGGTGTCATACTTAGTGCATTGGGTCCAATGAATTTTTTTGTGACAATACTGGTGCAATTGCCTTGGCAAAGGAATCTAGATGTCACAAGAGAACCAAGCACATCAAGAGACGCTTCAATTCCATCTGTCATCAAGTGTCGGAAGGGGACATAGAGATTTTCAAGATACACACGGATCTGAATGTTGCAGACCCGTTGACTAAGCTTCTTCCATGAGAAAAACATGATCAACACCAAAGCTCCATGGGTGTTAGAATCATTACTATGTAATCTAGATTATTGACTCTAGTGCAAGTGGGAGACTAAAGGTAATATGCCCTAGAGGCAATAGTAAAATTATTATTTATTTCCTTAAATCATGATAAAGATTTATTATTCATGCTAGAATTGTATTAACCGGGAACTTAGTACATGTGTGAATACATAGACAAAACAAATAGTCCCTAGTATGCCTCTACTTGACTAGCTCGTTAATCAAAGATGGTTATGTTTCCTAACCATAGAGATGTGTTGTCATTTGACCAACGGGATCACATCATTAGGAGAATGATGTGATGGACATGATCCATCCGTTAGCTTAGCATTATGATCGTGTTAGTTTCATTGCTACTGCTTTCTTCATGACTTATACAAGTTCCTCAGACTATGAGATTATGCAACTCTCGAATACCGGAGGAACACTTTGTGTGCTACCAAACATCACAACGTAAATGGGTGATTATAAAGGTGCTCTACAGGTGTCTCCGAAGGTGTTTGTTGGGTTGGCATAGATCGAGATTAGGATTTGTCACTTTGTGTTTCGGAGAGGTATCTCTGGGCCCTCTCGGTAATACTCATCACTATAAGCCTTGCAAGCACTATGACTAATGAGTTAGTTATGAGATGAAGTATTACGGAACGAGTAAAGAGACTTGCCAGCAACGAGATTGAACTAGGTAGTGAGATACCGATGATCGAATCTTGGGCAAGTAACATAACGATGACAAAGGGAACAATGTATATTGTTATGTGGTTTGACCGGTAAAGATCTTCGTAGAATATGTAGGAACCAATATGAGCATCCAGGTTCCACTATTGGTTATTGACCGGAGACGTGTATCGGTCATGTCTACATAGTTCTCGAACCCGTAGGGTCCGCACCAGGGGTGGACGTTCGGTATAAACCGAAAATTCGGTTTCTACCATTTGGTTTATTTCAAAATTCGGTTCACAAAATTAGAAACCAAAAATGAACACAAAAAAAGCTAACCGGAAAATCGGTTAATCGATTATTTTGGTGTGGTTTTCGGTTTATACCGAAGGCCCCGTTGATTGAGCAATTGCGCTCCGTCACCAGGCGAGCAGCGGCACACACTTATATAGCTGAGCCTGTCTACCTTTCCAGATTGACCAAGCGAGGTGGGACTAAAGGAAGTGTGTCCCATTCGATTAAGTCACACGCGCTAGCTTCAGGCAGGTGGTCATTCCACAGTCCATGAAAGCCATCTCATTTGGGTTAGTGGGCTATCTAGCTAGGCCCAGTAGACAGTAGCATAGCTAGTTGGGTTGGGTATGGGAAAACAACCGAACGTGGTTCGCGTACAGAGACTGGGAGAAATACCATGCTAGCTTAGTACTCCTGGATACTAGTTCGGTGCTAGTTCGGCTAATCGAGAAAACAACCGAACGGACTAAACATTGTTTGGTTATTGGAACTAAAAAACGAAATTGTGTGTATCAATTAAAAAAACCAAAATATTCGGTCTCGGCTTCAGTCCGGTGTTCGTTTCGTCGGTTTTTCTACCCACCCCTAGTCCGCACGCATAACATTCGATGATGATTGGTATTATGAGTTTATGTGATATGATGTAAAAAAGATTGTCCGGAGTCCTGGATGTGATCATCACACGGACATGACGAGGAGTCTCGAAATGGTTGAGACATAAAGATTGATATATTGGACCACTATATTTAGACACCAGAAGTGTTCTGGAGAAGTTTCGGATAAAACAGGAGTGCCGGAGGGTTATCGGAAACCCCGGGGGAACTAATGGGCCTCGATGGGCCCTAGTGGGGAGAGAGAGGGGCCGGCCAGGGCAGGCTGCGTGCCCCTCCCCTTGAGTCCGAATAGGACAAGGAAGGGGGAGGGGGCGGCGCCCCCCTTTCCTTCCCCCCTCCCTCTCCTTCCTTCCCCCTCTCTCCCTTTAGGTGGAAACCTACTAGGACTTGGAGTCCTAGTAGGATTCCCCTATTGGGGGCGTGCCCTAGGAGGGCCGATCGGCCTCCCCCTTGCTCCTTTATATATGGGGGCAGGGGGTGATACGTCTCCAACATATCTATAATTTTTGATTGTTCCATGCTATTATATTACCTGTTTTGGATGTTATGGGCTTTACTATACACTTTTATATTATTTTTGGGACTAACCTATTAACCGGAGGCCCAGTTCAAATTGCTATTTTCTTGCCTATTTCAGAGTTCCAAAGAAAAGGAATATCAAACGGAGTCCAAATGGAATGACACCTTCGGGAGAGTTATTTTTGGAACTGAAGCAATCCAGGAGACTTGGAGTAGACGTCAGGGAAGCAACGAGGAAGCCACGAGGCAGGAAGGCGCGCCCTACCCCCTGGGTGCGCCCCCACCCTTGTGGGCCCCTCGTGGCTCCCCTGACTGACTTCTTTCGCCTATATATATCCATATACCCTGAAAACATCGAGGAGCATAATAGATCGGGAGTTCCACCGCCGCAAGCCTCTTTAGCCACCAAAAACCAATTGAGACCCTGTTCCAGCACCCTGCCGGAGGGGGGATCCCTCACCGGTGGCCATATTCATCATCCCGGTGCTGTCCATGACGAGGAGGGAGTAGTTCACCCTCGGGGCTGAGGGTATGTACCAGTAGCTATGTGTTTGATATATCTCTCTCTCTCTCTCTCGTGTTCTTGAGGTGATACGATCTTGATGTATCGCGAGCTTTGCTATTATAGTTAGATCTTATGATGTTTCTCCCCCTCTACTCTCTTGTGATGAATTGAGTTTTCCCCTTGAAGTTGTCTTGTCGGATTGAGTCTTTAAGAATTTGAGAACACTTGATGTAGGTCTTGCATGTGCTTATCTATGGTGACAATGGGATATTCATGTGATCTACTTGATGTATGTTTTGGTGATCAACTTGCGGGTTCAGTGACCCTGTGAACTTGTGCATAGGGGTTGGCACACGTTTTCGTCTTAAACTCTCCAGTAGAAACTTGGGGCACTCTTTGAAGTTATTTGTGTTGGTTGAATAGATGAATCTGAGATTGTGTGATGTATATCATATAATCATACCCACGGATACTTGAGGTGACATTGGAGTATCTAGGTGACATTAGGGTTTTGGTTGATTTGTGTCTTAAGGTGTTATTCTAGTACGAACTCTATGATAGATCGAACGGAAAGAATAGCTTTGTGTTATTTTACTACAGACTCTTGAATAGATCAATCAGAAAGGATAACTTTGAGGTGGTTTCTTACCCTACAATAATCTCTTCGTTTGTTCTCCGCTATTAGTGACTTTGGAGTGACTCTTTGTTGCATGTTGAGGGATAGTTATATGATCCATTTATGTTATTATTGTTGAGAGAACTTGTACTAGTGAAAGTATGAACCCTAGGCCTTGTTTCTAAGCATTGCAATACCGCTTACGCTCACTTTTATCATTAGTTACCTTGCTATTTTTATATTTTCAGATTACAAAAACCTATATCTATCATCCATATTGCACTTGTATCACCATCTCTTTGTCGAACTAGTGCACCTATACAATTTACCATTGTATTGGGTGTGTTGGGGACACGAGAGACTCTTTGTTATTTGGTTGCAGGGTTGTTTGAGAGAGAACATCTTCATCCTATGCCTACCACGGATTGATAAACCTTAGGTCATCCACTTGAGGGAAATTTGCAACTGTCCTACAAACCTCTGCACTTGGAGGCCCAACAACGTCTACAAGAAGAAGGTTGTGTAGTAGACATCAAGCTCTTTTCTGGCGCCGTTGCCGGGGAGGTGAGTGCTTGAAGGTATATCTTTAGATCTTGCAATCGAATATTTTAGTTTCTTGTTTTATCACTAGTTTAGATCTTGCAATCGAATCTTGAGGCACCAATGGCCGTCGTGTGGCGCACGACCTGCCTCGTGGGTTCCATCTGAAAACAAAGATGTTTCAATGGAGTCAAATGACAATATGGGCACTATTCAAAATACTATCCTACAGAATAACTATGGCTTATCCAACTTTGGGGTGAACTTGGTAACGGGATCCTAATGTCAGAGTTAGTAAATTCGTTTAACCTGAGTAGGAGAGAGTTCAGAGCCCCAGAGTAAAGGTCGAGGAGTAAAAGATCCTAATACCACCCAATGGCGACGTGGGCCCGTAAGGCACACATCCAAGTTAGTAAAAGTTTTGTAGTGACTAGACTCGACTTCGGCCAAGGAGTGTGGAAGGGGGATTCCTACAGGCAGTCGGCTCTGATACCAGCTTGTGACGCCCCCGATTCAATCATACACTAATCATGCACGCAAACGTGTACGATCAAGATCAGGGACTCACGGGAAGATATCACAACACAACTCTAAAACATAAATAAGTCATACAAGCATCATAATACAAGCCAGGGGCCTCGAGGGCTCGAATACAAGTGCTCGATCATAGACGAGCCAGCGGAAGCAACAATATCTGAGTACAGACATAAGTAAACAAGTTGCCATAAGATGGCTAGCACAAACTGGGATACAGATCGAAAGAGGCGCAGGCCTCCTGCCTGGGATCCTCCTAAACTACTCCTAGTCATCGTCAGCGGGCTGCACGTAGTAGTAGGCTCCTCCGGTGTAGTAGGAGTCGTCATCGACAGTGGCGTCTGGATCCTTGGCTCCAATGTCTGGTTGTGGCATCCGAGAAGAAGAGGAAAACAGGGGAAACGAGGGAGCAAAGCAACCGTGAGTACTCATCCAAAGTACTCGCAAGCAAGGAGCTACACTACATATGCATGGGTATATGTGTAAGGAGGCAATATGAGTGGACTGAACTACAGAATGCCAGAATAAGAGGGGGATAGCTAGTCCTATCAAAGACTACACTTCTGGGAGCCTCCGTCTTGTAGCATGTAGAAGAGAGTAGAGTGAAGTCCTCCAAGTAGCATCGCATAGCATAATCCTACCCAGCGATCCTCCCCTCGTCGCCCTGTGGAAAAGCGATCACCGGGTTGTCTGTGGAACTTGTCTGGGGGTGTTTTATTAAGTGTCCGGTTCTACTTGTCATAAGGTCAAGGTACAACTCCGGGTCGTCCTTTTACCGAGGGACATAGCTATTCGAATATGTTAACTTCCCTGCAGGGGTGCACCACATAACCCAACACGCTCGATCCCATTTGGACGGACACACTTTCCTGGGTCATTCCCGGCCTCGGAAGATCAACACGTCGCAGCCCCACCTAGGCATAACAGAGAGGTCAGCACGCCGGTCTAAATCCTATGCGCGCAGGGGTCTGGGCCCATCGCCCATTGCACACTTGCACGTTGCGTGGGCGGCCGGAAGCAGAACTAGCCCCCTTAATACAAGAGCAGGCTTACGTTCCAATCCGGCGCGCGCCGCTCAGTAGCTGACATCACGAAGGCTTCGGCTGATACCACGACATCGAGTGCCCATATCTTTCCCGCGTAGTTGGTTAGTGCGTATAGGCCAATGGCCAGACTCAGATCAAATACCAAGATATCGTTAAGCGGGTTATCATGAAGCAATCGCGAACGCCGACCAGGGACAGGCCCACCTCTCACCTAGGTGGCCTCAACCTACCGTGTCGCTCCACCGCAAAGATCCACACAGAGGGCCGTCGGGACAAAGGTCCTTTCAGCCCCCAATCCGTGAATCACTCGCATATACTCAACGAGCTGACCCGACTTTAGTCACCATCTATATAGTATGTATGTATGTATTGTATATACCCATGATCACCTCCCGAGTGATCACGGCCCAATAGTATAGCAAGGCAGACTGACAAGAATGTAGGGCCACAGATGATAAACTAGCATCCTATACTAAGCATTTAGGATTGTGGGTAAGGTATCAATGACTGTAGCAACAATGACAGGCTATGCAACAGAATAGGAGTAACCAAACAGTAACATGTTACACTACTCTAATGCAAGCAGTATAGAGAAGAATAGGCGATATTTGGTGATCAGGGGGGGGGGCTTGCCTGGTTGCTCTGGCAAGAAGGAGGGGTCATCAACTCCGTAGTCGAACTGGGCAGCAGCAGCGTCGGTCTCGTAGTCTACCGGAGAGAAGAGGGGGAAGAAACAATGAATACAATGCAAACATAAGCATGACGATGCATGACATGACAAGGAGCGGTGTTAGGGGTGCCCTAACGCGGTAGTAGGTGATACCGGCGAAAGGGGGAAACATCCTGGAAAGTACCCCCGGTGTTTCGCGTTTTCGGACAGGTGAACCGGAGGGGGAAAGTTGCGTGTTCGCTATGCTAGGGATGTGTGGCGGACGAACGGGCTGCGTATCCGAATTCATCTCGTCTTTCTGAGCAACTTTCATGTAGAAAGTATTTTCATGCGAGTTACAGATTTTTTTATATGATTTTCTAAAGATTTAATCATTTTCTGGAATTTATTTAATTAATTTAAATCAACATTATCCAGAATAGTATGGGATGAGATCAGCATGACGTATGTGTGATGTCAGCAGTCAACAGTGCAGTTGACTGGAGTCAAAACTGACTTGTGGGTCAAATGGGACCCACCTGTCATTGAGACAGAGGTAAAACATGATTTGTTTTAAACTAATTATGATTAACTAAGTATGGGCCCTTTTATTTAGTGACTAATTATCCTAGATTAATTAACTTATCTAATTTAATTAGCTTACGAAGTGGGGGCCACTGGTCAGCTGCTGGGACCAGCCCAGTCAGCAAGTTGACCATGGTCAACAGGGCCAGCCGGGCCTTTGGGGCCACCAGGCAGTGACCCATATGGACCCCAGCGGCATGCCACGTCGGCGGGCGGTGGACGTTCACCGCCGGCGACCGAAAACACAGCGGAGGGGCGCGGACCTCGCCGGAATCATGCCATGGTGGCCCATTTGGGGCGTGCTTAGGATCGCTCGGTCAAGCGCGAAGAGGCGCATCTAATGGTGGCGGTGGCTCAGCCGGAGGAGGGCCGCAGCATCACTAGCGACGGGCGGGGCGGACGCCGAGGCTCGGCGAGTGTGAAGGCGAGGCTGCGGGGCTGGGTTCGTCGCGGGGCTGGGTTCGTTCGAACGCAGAGACGAAGCCGCGTCGAACGATAGGGATACCGCGGCCGGAGTTGCCGTGTAGCAACGGCGGCGAGAGGCGCGGCGGACGCCGGTGTTCGGCCGTGAGAGGAAACGGTGCTGCGACGCATTATTTGGCAAACTGAAGGGCGGGGCGAGGCCTACGTGCGTGCGCGAGCACAACTGCACGAGCCCAGGACCAAATGGTCACCGGAGACTCATCGGCGACGAGCTCCGCGACGCGGCGTTCGGGTGTTCGGCGACAACTAGGTAGGGCGTGAAAGAGAGAGAGAGAGGAGGGCTCACCGAGCGGCACACACGGTGGCCCTTGGTGAAGAGCGGCGGCGTAGCCTATCAGAGCAGAGGAGGAAGACGGCGGCGTCGTGGGTGCTGCGGTGGCTCCGAGCTCCAACTGCGGCCACCGGTCGACGAGGAGGACGAAGGCGGATACGAAGGACACGCAAGCGAGGCGAGGCAAGGGCTGTGGCCGCGCATTTCATAGCGGCGGGTCCATGGCGGCGTCGGATGTGGTGGGGGAACGAGGAGGGAGCGAGGTGGATCTAAGGGGAGATGGAGAGGCGTAAGGACCGAGGGCGAGAGTGGGGGCGAGTGGGAGGCGGGACCGAGGAGGCGGGGGCGTGGCGACCTTATCCCCTCCTCGACACCGGCGAGGGTGTCCGATGGCGACGCGCCCCTGTTCTGACCCTGGTCGGGGGAACAGGGAAGGGGAGGGAGCGACCAAGGGAGGCGGGCCAGGCCGGCTGGGCCGGTCGGGCTGGCTGTTGGCTAGTTGGGCCCTTTGGCCCAGGGGGAAGGGGGGTTTCTTCTTTTCCTTTTCCTTTTATCTTTTTTTGTTTTGTTTTCTGTTCTATTTATTTTAGGGCAATTAAGCATTTTATAAAATTGTTTCTTCTACACCATAATTACCTATGCCATATTTGGCACTGCCCGAACATTTTTGTTTTGATGTTTGAAAACTTTTGTTGTTTGACATATTTTGAATTTGATTTTTGGACCGGTTTTGAACTAATGAAAGATTAGCAACAGTAACAAAGGTGACATGGCATCATTAGCAGAGTTTCACTGTAGCTTAATTATCCGAGCGTTACAAATCTCCTCCACTACAAGAAATCTTGTCCCGAGATTTAGGAGGTAGAAGGAAACAACGTGGGGTATTCATCACGCAGGCGATCCTCGCGTTCCCAAGTGGCTTCATCTTCAGAATGGTGCGACCACTGGACTTTGAGGAACTTGATCGCCTTCTGACGTGTGCGGTGTTCAGCTTGGTCAAGAATGCAGACCGGATGCTCTTTATAAGAGAGGTCCTGTTGCAATTCGAGCACTTCATGATCCACTGCTCGGATTGGGTCCTTGAAGCAGCGGCGGAGTTGTGACACATGGAACACATCATGAACCTGAGAAAGGTTCAGTGGAAGTTCCAGTTGATATGCCAGTTTTCCATGCCTTTCCAGAATAGTGAATGGGCCAATATAGCGAGGAGCTAGCTTGCCCTTGATCCCGAAGCAGTGAGCACCCTTCATTGGTGTAACTCGAAGATAGGCCTTTTTTCCAGGTTGATAGACCATGTCCTTATGATGACGGTCATACTGACTCTTCTAACGTGACTGAGCAGTCTTGAGATTCTCGCAAATTATGCCAACTTGTTCTTCGGCATGTTGGATAATATCCAGACCGAAGAGTGGACGTTCCCCAGTTTCTGACCAGTTCAGAGGGGTTCGACACTTTCGTCCATATAACACTTCGAAGGGGGTCATCTTTAGACTAGTTTGATAGCTATTATTATAAGAGAACTCAGCATATGGGAGAGATTCCTCCCATTTCTTGCCAAAGGAAATAACACAAGCTCGAAGCATGTCTTTGAGAACTTGGTTGACGCCTTCAACTTGCCCTTGCGACTGGGGGTGAAAAGCAGTGCTGAAAGACATATGAGTCCCCATAGCTTCTTGGAAACTTGCCCAGAATCTTGAAGTGAATAAACTTCCACGGTCTGAACTGATTACCAAAGGAATACCGTGAAGTGAGACAATTCTGGACATGTAGAGGGTTGCCAGCTGACTAGCAGTGATAGTTTCTTTGACTGCCAGAAAATGCACAACTTTGGAAAGTCGGTCAATGACGACAAGAATAGCATCATTACCTTTCTGCGATTTGGGAAATCCAGTGACGAAGTCCATTTCAACATGGTCCCATTTCCATTCAGGAATAGAGATAGGTTGCAGAGTTCCAGCAGGCCTTTGATGCTCTGCTTTGATACGACGGCAAACGTCACACTCAGCAACATAACGAGCAATATCTTGCTTCATATTAGACCACCAGAATCTCTGGCGAATGTCTTGGTACATCTTGGTGCTACCGGGATGAATAGACAAAGGTGTATCATGAGCTTCTTTCATAACCTCCTGAGTCATATCCAGGTTATCTTTTGAAGGGACCACTAGGCGACCTTTAAAGAACAAAGTGCCAATATCATCAACAGTGAAGAACGAGGGCTTCCCTTCTTCAAGGTAGTGTTTAATCTTGTGGGCTTGAGAGTCATACTTCTGCAGTGTCTTGATGCTTTCCACGAGATCTGGTATAGCAACCAGGGTATTGAGAGAACCCTGGGAAACAACATCGAGGTTCATTTTGCGGCTCTCAGGAGGAAGGGGAGTGAGAGCACCAGGAGGAACAATATGGAGGTTCAGCTTCCTGAATTCTTCAACAAGCGAGGGCTGAACTTTGAGAACCTGGAGGTGGTTGTAATATGACTTGCGGCTCAAGGCATCAGCCATTACATTAGCCTTGCCTAGGGTGTACGAAATACCCAAGTTAAAATCTGCAACAATCTCCATCCATCTCTGTTGACGGAGGTTCAGGTCTGGTTGAGTAAACAGATACTTCAGACTTTGGTGGTCGGTGAAGATCTCGCAACAATTACCGAGAAGGTAATGTCGCCACTGTTTTAGTGCATGGATAACAGTAGCAAGCTCGAGGTCGTGAACTGGATAGTTCTCTTCGTGAGGGCGCAATTGACGAGAAGCATAAGCAATCACTTTGCGCTCTTGCATTAGGACAGCACCAAGGCCTTGACGTGAAGCATCACAATAAATGACGAAGTCCTTCTTAGTATCTGGAGGAGCAAGCACTGGGGCAGAGGTCAACTTGTCTTTGAGCGCCTGGAAACTTTCCTGACACTTTTCTGCCCACTCAAACTTGACGCCCTTATGAAGCAGGTTAGTCAGAGGTCTAGCGATCTTGGAGAAGTTCTCGACGAATCAACGGCAATAGCTGGTGAGTCCGAGAAAACTTCTGACTTGCTTGACATTCTTCGGAGGAGTCCAATCGAGAATAGCCTGAACTCGTTCAGGGTTGACGGCAATGCCATCCTTAGAGATGACATGCCCAAGATAGGTTACTTCGGGAAGCCAGAATTCACACTTGGAGAACTTGGCATAGAGTTGATGCTCTCTAAGCTTTTCTAGAACAAGACGAAGATGTTCAACATGTTCTTCTTCATTCTTGGAATATACAAGGATATCATCCAGATAAACCACGACAAACTTGTCGAGGTATTCCATAAAGATATAGTTCATCAGATGAGAGAAGGTGGCTGGAGCATTGGTCAATCCAAAAGACATGACGGTGTACTCGTATGAACCATAGCGAGTCACAAATGCGGTCTTCGGGATATCTTCTTCACGAAGACGGATCTGGTGGTAACCCAACCTCAAGTCGAGTTTAGAGAACACTGACGAACCAGCCAGTTGATCATATAGATCATTGATCCGAGGAAGAGGATATTTGTTCTGAATGGTAGCCTGGTTAATAGGGTGGTAGTCTTGGACCAATCGGTTTGTCCCATCCTTCTTCTTGACAAAGAGAGAAGGTGCTCCCCAAGGAGAGCAACTTGGGCGAATGAAACCACTTCGAAGAGATTTGTTGATTTCCTCCTTAAGCTCAATGAGTTCATGCGGCGACATCTTGTAGGGTCGTTTGGCTATAGGAGTGATGCCTGGTTTCAAGTCGATGATGAATTCGACAGATCGAGCAGGGGGAATCCCTGGAAGTTCTTCAGGAAAGACGTCTTGGAATTCGCGAATGACAGGAATGTTTTCAATGCCCTCGAGGGATGCAGTGTTCAATGCATTCAATGCATAAAGCCTTGCCTCGGCATTCTGAACCAGACAAGCATTGTAGCTAATTATTTCATCAGAAGGGTGTAGCAGATGGACGGTCTTAGTGGCGCAAACTATAGAAGTAGTATGCGCTTTTAACCAATTCATTCCCAGAATGAGATCAATGCTACAGGACTTCAGTACGATGGGAGAGACAAGGAATTCTAGTCCTTCGATTTCAACAGGGACATCGTTGCAAATCATGGAGGTCCGACATTGGCCCGCATTGGTGTGCACTAATAGAGAAGCATTCATGTCCTCACATTTAATGTCGTGCAAGCATGCGAAATCTTCTGACATGAATGAATGCGATGCACCTGTATTAAATAAAACGGATGCTGGTACTGAATTTACGAGGAGTGTACCCATCACAGTAGCAGGCTGGTCTTGAGCTTCGTTCAGATCAACGTGGTTGGCATGAACACTGCCATAAGACTTGGTATTGTTGTTGCGGGGCTGGTTGTTACCATAGCCAGCTGTTGGAAGGGCCAGTTGATTCTGATTCTGACTGCAATCCCTGGCACGATGACCTGGTTGACCACACTTGTAGCATAGACCATTATTGGGAGTAGGAACAGGAGCTTGGGGTGGTGGAGCTGGAAGCCTTGGCTGCCTAGATGGTGGAGGAGGTAGACGAGGTGCAACATAGGTCTGTCTTGGGGTAGGTGCATTTGGATGGTACATGCTGTTCGGGATCCATATCTTACGCTTCTGCGAGGGCGGGCCCGAAGATGAGCCCGTGTCACGGTTGCGCCTTTGAGAGCTTTGGTGTTCCTGCAGACCAGTCTCGACATTGATGGCCTTGTTCACCAAGGTGGCGAAATCGGCAAAGTCATGCACTAGAAGTGCGAGCTTGATGTCAGCTTGAGGCCGTCACGGAACTTCTCCTGTCTGCGAGCATCAGTTGCAATGTCTTCTTTAGCACAACGGGATAAGTCCAGAAACTCCCGCTGATAAGCTTCTATAGTTTTGTTGCCCTGGGTGAGGTTGCGGAACTCACGCTTCTTCCTATCCATGATCCCCTGAGGAATGAAGCAGGCACGGAAGGCGGCTTGGAAGTCTGTCCAGGAGATGATTGTTCCTGCTGGCATAGTACACCTATGGCTGTCCCACCATTGAGCTGCGGGCCCCTTCAGAAAGAAGGAAGCAAAGGTGACATAGCGGGCAGGGGCTACCTCAGTAGACTCCATCTCATAGGTAATGTGACAGAGCCAGTCATCAGTATCCAGCGGCTGAGTTGAGCTGCGGTACACGGTTGGGTTGAGGCGCATGAAATCCTGCAGAGTCACTTGGGTTGGCTGCTGGTTCATATTGTGACGAGGGAACTGAGCCATCATATTCTCCATGAACTGGCGATTCATCTCGAGCTGTTGGACCATACCAGCCATGTACTCAGGCGGTGGTGGGGCGTTGTCGCCACGACCACGACCAGTTGGTCTAACCATCCTGCTAATATATAACAGGGGTAGTTCAGCATTGAGAAATTTGCATAGACAAGAATCATTCATGATGAAACATGCATAATGAAAGGAGCACGACAGATACTACATAGTAGTCGGCATAACTTACAAAAGGGGTCGGACATAGAGTTCAGTACATAGACTAAGTCATCATAGGCGGCACGCAAGCTCGCGGCTAATGCATCCAATACTAATGGGCAAGACTACATCAGTCCCAGGAGGTACTGTGAAGGTAGTCGTAGCCTGACAGCTGGTAGTGAGGCAACGGATAGTCCTCCACGTCAGTGGCCTTGGGGCCGCGGATACTCTGGTGTAGAACCCGACGCTCAGGTGGCAGAAGAGGACCAAGTGCAGGAGAGTAGCCTCCCACCTCTGGCCAACCAACACCGTGGGGCATCATGGTCCTGGCTGGGTAGATCGCAGAACGCGGCAGCTGTCCAGATCGGACAAAGGGGTGCAACAACGTCAGAGCCCTGTAAAGGTGCTGACGAGTGGTGTACAACTCGTGACGAAGAGCTCTCTTAGCTCGGTCCAGCCCATCAACATGCAAAACCAGGTTCTGATGGTGGAAGGGCTCTCGGGTGACGGTGGAGTAGGCAGCAGTGTAGTATCCCTTCGCACCAACGTCAGATGTGATAGGAATGTGCCTAAAAGGGGAAGTGTCCAACGCCCGATAGTCTCCACGAAGACATGTCAGAGCAGCATGAGCAGCATCATGGACTGCCATCTCGATGGTCCCTCCAACACCATGAGCTGTGTGCAGCACGGTAGTGGACTCATACTCCCGAGAGTAGAGGTGGATGATGGCACGGTACTGCTCCTGGTTAAAGTCCTGGTACTCCTCGTAGACGGTGTACTCAGGGTGCCAGCGATAACCCAGATAGGTCATCATCTCAGCTAGCACAACAGGTGATCCTGAGGCACCAATGGCCACCGTGTGGCGCACGACCTACCTCGTGGGTTCCATCTGAAAACAAAGATGTTTCAATGGAGTCAAGTGACAATATGGGCACTATTCAAAATATTATCCTATAGAATAACTACGGCTTATCCAACTTTGGGGTGAACTTGGTAACGGGATCCTAATGTCAGAGTTAGTAAATCCGTTTAACCCGAGTAGGAGAGAGTTCAGAGCCCCAGAGTAAAGGTCGAGGAGTAAAAGATCCTAATACCACCCAATGGCGACGTGGGCCCGTAAGGCACACATCCAAGTTAGTAAAAGTTTTGTAGTGACTAGACTCGACTTCGTCCAAGGTGTGTGGAAGGGGGATTCCTACAGGCAGTCGGCTCTGATACCAACTTGTGACGCCCCTGATTCAATCGTACACTAATCATGCACGCAAACGTGTACGATCAAGATCAGGGACTCACGGGAAGATATCACAACACAACTCTAAAACATAAATAAGTCATACAAGCATTATAATACAAGCCAGGGGCCTCGAGGGCTCGAATACAAGTGCTCGATCATAGATGAGTCAGCGGAAGCAACAATATCTGAGTACATACATAAGTAAACAAGTTGCCATAAGATGGTGAGCACAAACTGGGATATAGATCGAAAGAGGCGCATGCCTCCTGCCTGGCATCCTCCTAAACTTCTCCTGGTCATCGTCAGCGGGCTGCACATAGTAGTAGGCACCTCCGGTGTAGTAGGAGTCGTCATCGGCGGTGGCGTCTGGATCCTGGGCTCCAACGTCTGGTTGCGGCATCCAAGAAGAAGAGGAAAACAGGGGAAATGAGGGAGCAAAGCAACCGTGAGTACTCATCCAAAGTACTCGCAAGCAAGGAGCTACACTACATATGCATGGGTATATGTGTAAGGAGGCAATATGAGTGGACTGAACTGCAGAATGCCAGAATAAGAGGGGGATAGCTAGTCCTATCGAAGACTACGCTTCTGGGAGCCTCCGTCTTGCAGCATGTAGAAGAGAGTAGAGTGAAGTCCTCCAAGTAGCATCGCATAGCATAATCCTACCCGACGATCCTCCCCTCGTCGCCCTGTGGAAAAGCGATCACCGGGTTGTCTGTGGAACTTGTCTGGGGGTGTTTTATTAAGTGTTCGGTTCTAGTTGTCATAAGGTCAAGGTACAACTCCGGGTCATCCTTTTACCGAGGGACACAGCTATTCCAATAGATTAACTTCCCTGCAGGGGTGCACCCAACACGCTCGATCCCATTTGGCCGGACACACTTTCCTGGGTCATGCCCGGCCTCGAAAGATCAACACGTCGCAGCCCCACCTAGGCACAACAGAGAGGTTAGCACATCGGTCTAAATCCTATGCACGTAGGTGTCTGGGCCCATTGCCCATTGCACACCAGCACGTTGCGTGGGCGGCCGGAAGCAGAACTAGCCCCCTTAATACAAGAGCAGGCTTATGTTCCAATCCGGCGCGCGCCACTCAGTCGCTGACGTCACAAAGGCTTCAGCTGATACCACGATGTCGAGTGCCCATATCTTTCCCACGTAGTTGGTTAGTGCGTATAGGCTAATGGCTAGACTCAGATCAAATACCAAGATCTCGTTAAGCGGGTTATCATGAAGCAATCGCGAACACCGACCAGGGCCAGGCCCACCTCTCACCTAGGTGGCCTCAACCTGCCCTGTCGCTCCGCCAAAAATATCAACACAAAGGGCCGTCGGGACAAAGGTCCTTTCAGCCCCCAATCCGTGAAGCACTCACGGGTA
Organism: Triticum aestivum; assembly: GCF_018294505.1. NCBI lineage: Eukaryota > Viridiplantae > Streptophyta > Magnoliopsida > Poales > Poaceae > Triticum > Triticum aestivum. The sequence continues at coordinate 172,527,537 of NC_057810.1, read as the reverse complement.
CTCAACAAGCCGACCCGACTTTAGTCACCAGCTGTATAGTATGTATGTATGTATGTATAGTATATACCCGTGATCTCCTCCGAGTGATCACGGCCCAATAGTATAGCAAGGCAGACTGACAAGAATGTAGGGCCACAGATGATAAACTAGCATCCTATACTAAGCATTTAGGATTGTGGGTAAGGTATCAATGACTGTAGCAACAATGACAGGCTATGCAACAGAATAGGAGTAACCAAACAGTAACAT